>NW_007231540.1:357823-417288 GCF_000164805.1 Carlito syrichta | reverse complement strand
GGGTAGCTGGGCTCGGTGGCTCAGCCTGTAATCCCGCGCCTTTGGGAGGCTGAGGTGAGTGGATTGCCTGAGCCCGTGGGTTCAAGACCCGCCTGGGCAGCGAGACCTCATCTCTACAATAAATCAAAAAAAAAAAAAAAAAAAAAATCAGCCGGGCGTAGTAGTGCATGCCTGTAGTTCCCGCTACTCAGAAGGCTGAGGCGGAAGGATCGCCGGAGCCCAGCAGGTCGAGGCTGCGGTGGCGGGAGCGGCCACTGCACTCCAGTCTGGGCGACAGAGTGAGACTCCGATAAAAAATAAATTAAAAAATCTTAAAAGGAGATTTGTTATTTATGACAAAAAAAAATTCCTGCTAAATATTTTCAGTTTACTTTTTTAACCCAAAGGTAATATTAATTTTCATTCATGTTGATAAAATATATCAGTATTTTTGCATTAATTTAATCCCAGTAATTATTGATAAAATGAAACTAGCAAGTTAATTGACAAATATTCATAGCATAGTAACATAATCAGGAGTTTATTTTATCTCTAGAAAATATTTTATTTGGAATAAATTTATAGAAACTTATTTAATTAAGTTTAATAGTAAAAAAAAAATTCGGTATCACTTAGACTGATCTAATCTTTTATATAAATGTGTGTTTTGGATGAATGGAAACATAAGTGTTCATTTGATGAGTATTGTTAATTTGAAAAAAAGTTTCCAATCACTACAGCCAGTTTTCTAAAGACTAAAGAGATGGACATCTGATTCATTAATTTAATTTATCTTAATGATGCTAATTGCCATGTAAGCAATTCTGTTAATGGGATCAGTGTCTGTCTTGTAAAGACAGGTTACAAAATTGAATTGGCACTCCACAGTGTGTCATGGGATTTATCTAATTAACCCCAGATTATTGAGCATTTATTATGTACAAAGCACAATTTATAATATACAAAAGAAGAGGATATTCCTCCAAGGCAGTTACAGAGAAATAAATTGTCAAAACAATTGTCGTTAGCAATACTGCTTTAAGATTGCAGAGTACATAAAACCTGGTATGGAGTGAAGGGTCAGAGATAGTTCAGAGGACAGTGGAAGACATTTAGAATGGGAATAGAACAAAGGGTACCAGATTATGAGGGCACACTTTCCAATAGAATTATAAAATTTTAATTTTGTGCTATGTTATTATCTTTAGATATGTTTAAGCTTAAAATTAATGACATTAATTTTATGCTGCATTTGTTCATTTCAACACAAATTCTGTGCTTTATCTTGAGAAGAAAGAAACTTCTAAAGATCATTTACTCCATACAGGCCATCTCCCCAATGGGAATTGTCCCATGATCAGATTCCAGTTGGATTTGGAAGGAGTAATAAGATTGTGGTGATGTGGTGGTAGTAGTAATATTCCAGGTAAAAGGATTATGGGTAGCAAATTTGTCTGAGAGCTTCATTTAGGGAGCATAGCCAAAGGTACAGTGAGAATGAAAATTCAAATGTATGTTCTACAAAATCTCACATAATAAAAAGTTCTAGCTTTTTCCAATTAAAAGTTTTGTTTTGAATAAAGTAGTGCTGTAATAAAAATCATATTAAAAATACCTGTAATTATGGAGTAGAATAAATTTGACAGAGAGAACAATAACATTCATTTAACTTTGTTGTGCCAAGTGTAATGTCACATATTTTTTTCCGTATGTTAATTCTTACATTGAATCAGTATTCAAGATGCCATTATGTACCAGACACGGGGCTAGGAATTAGTAATGTAGCAGTGAGAAAAACAGGCAAGTTGCTGACCTTTTTGGAGTTTAGGGGCCAGTGAGAAGAGAAAGGGGATAAATAAGTTAAATAGCAAAATAATCGTAGATTATGCTAACTGCTCTGACAAAAAAAAAAATAAAATAAAATGGTAATGTGATAGAGTGCTAGTAAGTTAGGACTCAAGATATAATGTCTAGAAGGGTCTCTCTGGAACTTTAAGCTAGACATTAAAGGAGGAGAGTGCAGTGGGAAGTTTTGAGAAAAGTATTTGAGAACGGAAAGAGCTGTGTAGGTCAATGAGGAATGAAAAGATAGGGAAGGAGGAAGCAGTGTAATCATTATAGCACTTATATTTTACAGATAAGAAGACAGAAACAATTCAAATAGCTATCTGAGTTCACATCCTATTACATCTAAGTCCAAGCATAGTTATTTTTGAAACTAAAAAAAAAACAATTGAATAAATGCATAGTAAATGAGAGCAGCTTTTAGTTATATGTTACTGTGCTATAATTTTGAACAGACAGAGATACAATGACTGTGAGCATAGTGTTGTATAGGAGTTTGTTGTTTGTTTTTCTCTAATTTACAGTGCTTTCCTAATTAAGAGTTGGAGAATTTCTTGGATAACATGGCTGTGGTTCTGAAAGAATTTATATTTTCAATGTTAACTTATATCATAAAATCTATCACATATAAAACAGTACATCAGTGTGTGCGTGTGTGAGTGTGCATGTGTGTGTGATGTGTATGCATGGCTTAACAAATTATTAGGATTACCCATGCACTCACCACTGAATTTAAGAGAGGACATTAGACTCAAGTTTATAATTCGCTGTTTATATGTGCTCTCCAATCACTCTAGGAGTTCATAAGAGGCAGAGAAGGCTCATTATTATTTTTATAATCCCTGCTTTTAAAGCAACTGTGACACAACATTTATACTTAATTAATAAATATCCATTAACTATAAGGTACACATGGATATAGCTGTATTTAAGTTATTTTTATTAAAATATCAGGTTTTCATCTAGGCCTATTCTCTTCTGTTCAACTGTTTATATAAAAATAACTTTCTGCTGCAATACAGCAAGAGTATTTGTGAAATTCTGTATGAACTTTGCTTTAGAAGCAAAGCTAAAGCCTATTTATATACTATAAGTTTTAGGATTTCATAACTGTTATAGCTGCTATTCCTCTCTTTGTCATTTTATGCTGAAAATAATGTCTTCCGGTTCTCTGTATAAAGATCACAATAAAATAGCCTGAGGTTTTTATGTATAGTTTAAGAAGTCAATGTATGCAAAGGATCATACTGTAATGTGAGCTAATGATATCCTTCTGGAAAATAACTTGATTTAAGAAATGATAAGTAGGTACTTTTGGTTCAACTCCCTAGGCCTCATCTTTGTAAAATATTTAAAATGTCAGTCTCTTTTTATTATTTTTTATTTAATTGGACTTTATTCCTTCATTTTAGTAGTCATCATGTATCATAATTGCATAAGTTTACAATATGAGTAATTTGTAAATATGTACTTTTATGCATATGTGCCTAATTTCTTTAGCAGATAGTCTCCAAATATCACAGAAGCAGTTGGAGAACTTCTATATAGCTAAGGTAAGATTATAGTTCCATTTTAATGTCTGTATTCACTGATAAAAAAAAAAAATCACCCATACAACAGGGGAGATAAGATGGCTGACAGCACTAAACTGCCTATACTAAGGAATGCTGATGGCTGCATTTTTGGCAACCTAGGGCAAGTTTCATGATGATAAAGGAGAAAAGCATATTTAGATTTCCACTGGCAATTTAAAAAATATACTTTGGAATAAATTTAATGATATATCATCATAACATTTCACAATACATCTTAAGAACTACCAGCATTTCTTTGTGTTAAAAATTCATCTGAGAGTTAATTCCTCAAACTTAATAGCTGAAAGCTATTCATAACTAAAAGGTTAGTAATGCAAAGAGAGTCCTTGTGTTATATGAATAAATCCATCAATTCAGAAAACGATCTCAAAATCCATGGATATATGTATATGGACTTTGGCAATAAAGCAGTGCATAAATATTCAACACATTATGTTAGATATTTATGTTTATAAATACACATTTCATGCTTAATAAAATGAGTAGAAATAGCAAGGGCTCTATTAACATCTTCATTCCATCTAATAAAAAGCAAAATACAAATGTGCTAGAGTAATTAACTCACAAGCATTATCTTTTTTTTTTTAGACTAAAACTAGAAAATGGTGCATATATTTAGATAAAAATGCAGCATATTAAGGAAGCTGAACATTTGCTATATGAAGCAAGGTACAAGGGAGACAACACAGAATTCAAGAAAACAGTCTCTTGACTAAAGAATAATCATCCTGTCAAAGAAGTAACTAGAAGGAAGAGAGCAACCATTTTGTAACACCTTGTTGCAGATTTCACCTCATGGCATAAAGCAGCAGTTGGGAATGCAATTCTCTCTCTCTTACCACTACATCTTTCTTAATTTTCTCTGACTCCTGAGCTAGCACATATGTCCAGCACCAGGAGGAAGAGGCAATAAGACTGACACAGATTACAATTTGTCCTCCTAGGGTTCCACCTCATGCTGTTTGGATTGCTGTTCGTGATTATGGGCTTCCCTGCTTGTGCTCATGGGGTTCCAGCTTGCTCATGATATTTCCTTCCTGACTGATGGATTGGAGTCTTTGCATTCCAGCCTTACAGATGGAGACAAACCTTGCAGAGACTGCTTCACTACCTCTCACAGTTGCTTTTTCCAAGTTTCTGTAATAAATCTATCACCTATCAATTTCCAGTTAGTTCTGCTCTTGAACTTTATATACATATTCAGGTTTGAACTCTGACTGGTAATTGTTCATTGCTCTGTAGAAAAAAAATAGTTCTATGAATATCTACTTATTTATCTCTTTAGCTGAGTCACTATCAAAGTCACAAAATATGGAAGTTCCCTAATGTTAGTAGTTCCTAATATTACCAACTTACATAAACAGGGTACATAGGTCAATACTAAAGTATTAACATTATATAACTAGTAACTCAGTCACAGACTTTATTTAGATGTTACCAGTCTTTCCACTAATGTCCTTGTTGTATTTCAGATACCAGGAGAAGACAAAATATCACATTTAGTCATGTTTTCTTAGTCTCCTCCAATCTGCAATGGTTTCTTTGTCATCTATATTTTTTGTTTCTGTCTCCCACCCATGATCTTGAGGGGTATGGAAGTTCCATGAGGACAATTTTGAGTAGTTCGAAATGTTTTTCTTTTGCACAACCCTCAATTCAAGTTTGATTAACATTTTTCATGATTAGTTTAGGACTGTCTTTTCAGGAAGAACAGCACACACATGAAATGCCCTTATCACTGTGTCATGCCTGGGTACATGACATCCACATCACTTATCATGGGTTGAAGGTAGTACCTACCAGGAAGCTCCACTGTAAAATTACCGATTTTCCTTTCCCTACTCTAAAAGATGATTTGTTAATTAAGAGTTGTATTTCTTTTCCATGGTTCAGTTGTTACATTTTTTATAAATTTTTCAGAATTAGGTGCAATTCTGAAGTAAATACATCAAAATGAGAATGGAAACAAGGAAGGTGGGTAGAGGGAGAGAAGGGGAGAGAAAAAAAGTGAGGGAAGAAAAGAAAGAAGGAAGAAAAGGAGGAAGAAAAGAAGAAATGTAAATAAGAATAAAAGGCCCTGTTTACATTAATGTGCCCAGTGACAAACCTGTACTGTTATTTATTCAGACAAACTATTTTGCAGACATTCATGATGCCTAGTATATGATAAGTTATGTTCCCTCAAAAAATTCATATGCTAAGAAATTTTTCTATAAACTTCACTAAAACTACATTGAAGACTGGGAAACATAGTGAGATCGTCTCTACAAAAAAATTTTTAAAAATAAAAAAATTAGCCCAGCATTCTGGCTCATGCCTATAGTAGCTACTCAGAGGCTGAGGTCAGGACTATGGTGAGCTGTGATTGTGCTACTGAACTTCAGCCTAGGCAACAGAGTGAGACTCCCACCCCCACCCCAAATTCAAAGAAAAAAAGGAAGAAAGAAAGAAAAAGAAAATCCACGGGAAAATAGTCAACAGCCAAAATAACCCTCATTTTTCTCCTCTCCAGTGCACACACAAATACACACACACACACACACACACACACACACACACACGGCAACATACATGTAGCTCACACATATACATCACTGGATGCTGCAGTAATACTAGATGTCCTTGAATAAGTGAGTTCAAGATTTATGTTGCTGATACTATAGTCCACCACCCAAACCCATTTTTTAGGAATTAAGCATTCATTATACAGCTGCTGGCCGGAAATGTTGCCTACTAACAGCTCCACCCAAGTCCCTATGGTGATAGGTAGGGGTCCTGTTTCAATCTTCTGCATATGATCAAGCAGTTTTCCCAGCACCATTTACTGAAAAGGTTCCCCTCTCTCCAGTGGTGGTTGTTGTAGCTTTATAAAAGATGAGTTGGTTGAGAAATTGAGAAGTTTGACTTTTAATCTTAATTTTATTTGCCCAATGCTAATGGCAAAGCTAAAAGATAAAAATGCTGACATAAAACCAGTGAAAAACAGAATTTATTATGTAGTTATGTGTGGATTTTAGATAATGATACATGAGAGGAATAAAAGAAGAAAAAGTAATTGTTAAAGTAAGTCTTTCATGATACACATTATTATTTTTATAACCAATAGTGAGTCATTTAAAGTTAGTGTGAGCCGGGCTCGGTGGCTCAGCCTGTAATCCTGCGCCTTTGGGAGGCTGAGGTGAGTGGATTGCCTGAGCCCGCGGGTTCGAGACCCGGTTGGGCAGCGAGACCTCATCTCTACAATAAATCAAAAAAAATCAGCCGGGCATGGTAGCTCGTGCCTGTAATTCCGGCTACTCGGAAGACTAAGGCGGAAGGATCGCCAGAGCCCAGCAGGTCGAGGCTGCGGTGGCCAGGAGCGGCCACTGCACTCCAGTCTGGGCAACAGAGTGAGACTCCAACTCAAAAAAAAATAAATAAATAAACTTAAAAATAAATAAATAAAGTTAGTGTGATATGCAAATGTTTCTTTAATTTAAAGTTAGTGTGATATTCAAATGCTTCTTTAATGACATTTTCTGATTAAATAATTTATTTATTTTATTTTATTTTAAGATGTTGGGTCAATTCAGGATTAGGTATACAAGTGATCATCATACAGGTAAAGTTTGGGTCTGTATGGCATGTGCCACATATTATATCATCATGTTGATGATATATCACTGAAACTTACATTTCTATAAAAAGAAAAATATTGTCTGCCCATTTTAAAAATACTCTGCTCCTTTTACAGTTACCCCTACACTAAATTGAATCATATGTTTGAACATTTATATTAATATCTACCTGACAGAATGATAAATGGATTCACAGTCTATGTGTTTTATTTACCTTTAGGAACAGAAGATAATGACCTTAAGCCTGGCCAAATGAAGCAGGTTAATTGGCCAAATAAATTTTTGTTTTAATTTGCTGTTATACTAGTTCTTCCATAATTCTCAGTTATAGAAAATTATAGAAGAATCAAGATCTCATGACTGAAAAAGAAAAATACACATATATTAAATTTCAAACCCTATATTTAAAAATATAAAATAATTCTTGAAGAATTTTTTTTCTTTATCATGTAGAGATAAAGATTGTTTTCCTCCGAGTAGAACTAACAATTAGAATATAAAAACATGTAATCATTCTGATTAAACTACCTATGGAATCTTTTACTTTTCAATATTCAAGCTCAAAGATTTTCTTCCTTCTCTTCTATTATAGATATTAAAACACAGATATTCACTGGCAATACAGTTATTTCATGACTGGTTTTTCCTCTCTACAGTGAGGAAGTTGTACTCAGAAGAAACAATGTCGTCACCTGACAAGAAGACAAGACATAAGCCCTTACTAGCTTTGTTCCATGTCTTGTCTTGAAATCTACTTAGAAAGATACTTTACGGGGCTGTTAAATTCCATGTGGCTGACTAGGTAACAAATAGCAAAGACAGAAGCTGAGGGCCATAGGGGTTTGCAGTTGCCAGCATAGTGATAAGCTAGAACTTTATCATCAGAAACTAAAGAGTACTTAAATGATACTGGCTGCAGTTGTGGTCATAATTTATTGACCACAAGTGACTCTGTGTGGATGTGTGCCTTCCTCTCCTAATTTCAGTTTCTGTTCTGCTGGAGTCTGCATTATAAAACTTCAGTGATCCTCCAGCACGGAGTTTTTATTTCTCTGACATCAAAAGAATCAGAAAGAAGACATGGCATGAACTATAAGAAAAATATTATTGCAAGAAATAAAGTTAGGAAGTTAGTGCAAAGAAAATGCTGCTAAAAAGGCTGTAGACAGATAACCATTGCAATAGGAAACTGTAGTTTCGTAGGCCTCAAGCAGAACTGTAGAAGTGATGTCTTTAAATAATAATTCACTCAGGTTGCAACATGAATGAGTTAAAAGAGGTCATCTGAAAATGTTTTGTTCATTTGTAAAGTGCATCCTCTAAAAGGAATTGATTTTGAAATCCATATATAGTAGGTCAAGAAGAGTTTAAAATAATTAAATGATTTAAAAATAAGTTTTTTAAAAAGGCTTTTTAATCCTTTGGGACAATAACAGCTTGAGAAAGCTGATATTTTCAATGTGAGCCAAGTCTTTTTTCCTATGTCTTTGCAGCTGCCAGTAAAGGAGGAAATTTCTGAAAGAAAAAAAAAAGGAAAAAAATACAAGCAAAATATTTTTCTATGAACAGTCTTACCATAATTACTTTGTTCTAGAGAATTTGTTCCCATACAAAACTCAATGAGGAAACTTAAAGTAACGACTTTTTTTAGTCTCTTCTTTTTTAGTTTATCTCACACAACATATTAGTTAAAGAAGATAGAATAGAGATGGCTGATCTCAGTGAGAACATGGTTAAAATATGGAGTTAATTGCTAGGTATACTTGTATATATTGTGTAAAATTACACAGTCATGGCCACTCCTAAGATGATCCACTCTCTAATGGTTTCTTATTCTGTGACACAGATGAAATGTCTGAAGTCATAAATCAGTTTTCTCAAGAGATAGATGCCAAGATAGAGATTTCTAGACAGATGGTTATTTGGGGAGTGTGTAATAGAAAATATTTCATAGACAGAAGCAAGTAATATTAGTAATGCTTTCTTCAATTTTCTCTCTCTTTATTTGATAATTTATCTTGGAATTATGTAATTTGTCCAGACATGAGCATTTACCTATTGTTTTGTTTCGTTTTTTTCCTACAGAAAAATCTCCAAGAATCAGTATATAGGTTAGTTATACATACACAGTAAGTACACTACACTTGTTTGGAAAGAGGTATCTGCAGAAAGTAACTTTTTTTTTTGAGCCAGAATCTCACTCTGTATCCCAGGCTGGAGTGCAGTGGCATGCTCACGGCCACTGCAGCCTCAACCTGCTGGGTTCAGGTGATCCTTCTGATTCAACCTTCCAAGTAGCTGGAAATACAGGCATGCACAGCTAATTTTTCTTGATTTATTGTAGAGACGAGGTCTCACCAAGTTGCCCAGGCTGGTCTTGAACTCCTCGGCTCAAGCAATCTTCTCACCTAGGCCTCCCAAAGTGCTGGGATTACAGGCTTGAGCCACTGTGCCCAGAGGAAAGTAACCATTTTTATTATCTTCATTATATATTCAAGACTGTATTGAAAACTTTCATTCTAATACTGGGTAATCAACCTAAATAAAGATTGTTCTTAGGCATTTTTCATTAATGAATCTTTAGTGCATACAGTGAAAGTTAAACTTTTCTCCAAGGACCCATGTACTTAAAAGCAAATACACATGAAATAATTTGCACATAATTCCAGTGGGTTCATAGAACTTATGAACCCATCGATAGATTCACATTAATTAAAGTCAAGGAAATCCTAGTTAAGTAAATTTAAAATGACTTTAGAATCTCAACACATATTGATTTAACTTTAACTACTTCTTCCTTGAGGGAAGAACCAATGTAATCGCATCATCCAGAACATTATACTAATGCTATAGTTTTCTTAAATAATATCCAGCTTTTAATCAAAACCACTCAGAGTGCAGGAAGATGAGACTTAACATGCAACATTTAGAAAAAGCAAACGATATAAATTGACCTAGGAGAAGAAGTAAATATTGGAGTTATCAACCACAAACTTAAACAAAAAAGTGATGTATAGTCAAGAAATTAAGATAAAAGGTGAGAAAAATTAGTGGGGAATATAAAATAAATACATAAATAATTCTACTTTCAATTATATAAAAGACAAACAATGAGGCAGAGGCAATATTATAAAAAGTATCAAGACACATATTCAAGAAGTGTTTATAAATTCCCAATAAGATAAATTTCTTCAAGTTTAAAAAAAATAATACTTTCACTTTGATATGTTATAGAAATGTTCCTGAAAACCAAAGACTAAAAGAAAATTTAAAAAGAACCCAAGCGGTGGGAGTGGGATTATTACCATAAAAAATAAATTAGTTACTGAGAACTAACTTCAAACAAAAAAGAAAGTGAAAAAAAGGAAAGTGTTAAGAAAAATGTAAAAGACAAAGGAGTAACATATTCAAAATAACATAAAAATATTATGGTAATTCTTGAATGTTATATCCAGTGGAAACATCCTTGGACAATAAAAATTAAATAAATGCATTTCAGACAATCAAAACAAGTGACTGCATATTACTACCAACAGAAATAAATTAATAGAATGGAGTTCCACGGAGGCACAGAAATAAAGTTTTAAAAAAATTAGCGAAAAGAAAAAAATAAATAAAAATTCAAAAATTTTCCCAAATACAAAGAACTATTACCAATACCACTAATAATGTATTATAAGATTACAGACTCAATAAAGTTTTTAACTGAACAAAAAAACTCAATGCAGAAGAGGTTAAATGAAGCAAAAGGACAGACAAAATTATTAATTTATAATACAATAAAAAATCTAAGACATTTTATAATCTCTAAGGAAACATTCTACTAATATAGTCAGTCCTTCATATGAATGAGTTCTGCATCCATGGATTCAATCAACTTAGATCAAAAACATTTAAACAGACAAACAAAAAAGATGGCTGCATCTATATTGAACATGTACAGACTTTTTGCCTTGTTATTATTCCCTAAACAATGCAGTATAACAACAATTTACCCAGCATTCACCTTGTATTATGAATTATAAGTAATGTAGGGATGATTAAAAGTATATGAGAAGATATGTGTAGGTTATATGCAAATACTAAATGCCATTTGATATAAGGAATTTATATAACTATGGAACAAAACCTCCCTAGATACTGAGGGATGAATACACTAAAAGAAGATAGAAATGAACACTAAAAGTGAAAACATTAAATTCTAAAGTTACTATTTAAAATGTGAAGGAATGAAAAAAAGGACATTAAATAAGCAGGATTAATACATATCAAGAAGGTGATTATATAAATAAATTTAAAATATCTCATAATTATACTAAATTCTAATGGATAAAATATTCTATTCTAAATATAACTGATATTTGTCATTTGAAAGTTATATAACTTTTGAATAAGAATATAGAAATGTTAAATATGAAAGAATAACTATGATACACTATAAAACTTTAGCCTACAGAAAGCTGTTATACCTAAAGTAATATTAGACTTTAAGGCAAAAAGCACTAGTGGATTTTAAGAGAAACATGTTTAATAATATAAGTGATAATGCCCCAGGAAGATCAATTCTAACTTAGTAATACTAAATTATATGAAGAAAAATGAAAATAGACAAATTCAAAATCAGAATAAAAAGATTTAAAGACATTTTTCACTAAATGATAGAATAACAGCACCAAAACTTAGCAAGTAGTTGGAATAATTTAACAGCATGAATAACAAACTTGAACTAGTTGGTATATGTAGAATACCACACCCCAAAGCAACAAAATACTTTAATTTTTAAATCAGAATGGAAAAATAAGCAAAATTAACCATATATTGGATCATAGAAAAAGTCTTATTAAAGGTTTTAAATAATAGACTAGGACCTTCAAAATAATAAAAAATCTGACATCTATTTTCATGCATGTTATAAGACCCAAGAAGAAAATAAAACTGAATAAAAATTTTAATAAAATAATCAGCACAATCGTAAAAATAATATAGAAAGCAAAGATATAACCAAGAGGATCAAAAGGAAAAGTTATTGTTTTATAACTGAGTTGAATAGTTAAAAATATGTCTCAAAATAGAACAGAAAAAAGCATTGTCATAAATAACCAATACAAAGAATAAGAAAAGTATTTAGAAAATTAAATATCAATTAATTTTAATACTTAAATTAAGTTCCCACAAAAGCATATCTTATCAAGACTGCTGAAAAAACTAAATAAAAAATTTGAATAATAAAAAAGTTTTGCTAGATTACATTTGCATTTAAAACTATCACAAAGAGCACAGATTCAGATGATTTTGTTTATGAATTCCACGAAACATTAAAATATATATATAATTTTACAAAAACTCTTGTAGAGCATAAAAAAAGACAAAGACTTCCGTGGAAAATTTTTATGAGATTGGCTTAACCTTAATAACTGACCTGACAAAACACTGCAAGAAAGAAAATTTAGGAATAATGTGATCAAGATAGTGGAATAGAAGGTCCTAGTCCTCATTCCCCTACAGAAGCACTGGTCAACTTAACAAAGATATACGGCACAAAATACCTTTATGAGAAGTCTAGAATTCAATTAAGAAGTTGCAGAACCCCAGAGGAGCACAAAGCTAAGTGCTGTCCCATTAAAAAGGGTCAAAAGAGCAATTTTACTTTGGCCACATCAGCCCCTACCACAGGGTGAAATAATTTGTAGCTGAGGGAAATTACCTCAGCTCATAATTCCTTCATCAGAAAGAAAGAGTGACATCTACATCAATGTCCTTAGCATTTTGGGGTACTGCCTGAGGGAATCTCTTTTTATCTTACTGCACCTGCAGCACTAAGGGAACTGGCATAATTTAAACACTTGGGAACAGCTAAGAACAAAGAAAAAAGGTGAATGTCTCATGACAGCTAGTATGGGTCTGCAAGACTAGATAAGGATGAACAACCCTGAGACTTCTCCTTTAAAGCAGAGATAAAGAAATAAAGCATAAAAATCCATAGGAAAAATTTGAGAGACAGAATCTCTAGCTGAGCTGATTTGTGAAGGTCTTTTTCTGTCACAAACAGTCTGTTAAGATTGGGAGAGGTGGTTGTTTCTTCAAATGTGTCTATACCGCAAAGATACAAGCAACAGGAAGAATAAGGAAACATGATAATAGAAACAAAATTAGTCTCTAGAAACTGACCCTTAAGAAATAAAGATATTATTTATTTTAAAATTGTGGGGTACATTTCAGGGTTAGGTATACAAATATTAATTGTACAGGAACTCTTGTTGATGAAGCGTGCCCCCCTTTCCCCAGATATTGACTACAGTTAATCCCACCTCCCTTCTCCTCCCTGCCCCCCCCCCATAGTTTCCCGCCACTGTCAATCCTTTTCTTATAGTATTATGGTAGTTGTTCAAGGTCTACTTATGAGTGAGAACATGTGATACTCAGAACTTTGTTTCTGTGAGAGATTACTCAGTATTATAAACTCTGATTACATCCAGGTTGCTGCAATATTCATGATTTTGCTCTCTTTTATGGCTGCGTAATATTCCATTGTGTATATGTTCCACATTTTTAAAATCCAGTCCTCTTTTGATGGACAGCATGGTTGGTTGCATGATCTTGCTATTGTGAACAATGCTGCAATAAACATACGTGTGCAGGTATCTTTTTTATAGAGTGATTTGAGTTCTTCAGGGTATATTCCCAGTAGGGGGATTGTGGAATCATATGGAAGGTTGATTTTTGGAGCTTTTAGGAATCGCCACACTGATTTCCACAGAGGCTGTACTAGTTTACACTCCCATCAATAGTGTAGAAGTGTTCCCATTTTGCCACATCCTCTCTAGCTTCTGTTATTTTTTGAGTTATTGATAATGACCATTCTGACTGGAGTTAGGTGGTAGCTCAGTATGGTTTTAATTTGCATTTCCTTGATGACTAGTAAGGTTGAACAGTTCTTCATGTATCTGTTGGCGACTCGTATGTCTTCTTTTGAGAAATGTCTGTTCATATCTTTTGCCCACTTTATAATGGGATTGTTTGTTTTTTTCTTTTCAACACGTTTGAGTTCCTTGTATATCCTTGATGTTAGGCCTTTGTCAGACATGGAGTTGGTAAGTACTTTTTCCCATTCTGTGGGCTGTCTCCCTGCTCTCTTGATGATTTCTTTGGCTGTGCAGAAGCTTGTCAGTTTAATGAGGTCCCACTTGTCTATCTTATCTCTTATGACCTGTGCATTTTGGATTTTGCTCAGGAATTGGATGCCAGTTCCAACTTCCATTAAGGGTGTGTTCTGCATTTTCTAAAGTTCTTATGGGTTAAGGTTTTACATTTAGGTCTCTGATCCATTTAGAGTTAATTTTTGTGTACGGGGATATATTATGTCTTTTTAATTTTGTGTATGTGGATATATTATGTCTTTATTAAAAAACTGTTTAATCTACTTACAATAGAAATATATATGGAAAAGTAAGGTAAAAATAGTTATATATATTCAAATATTGAGATATTTTACCAAGCAATATTAATTAATGTATGATTGAGATTTTGATAATATATAGTTCTCTTAAATATTAGACAAGAGTCATTTATAATTTTTACTTGATCAGAGAAACATGGTTTACTCTGTTGATAAAAATTGAGATACCACATTTATACTATTAAAAAATACAGACATTTACAATCTACATGAAACAGTATACGTCTAAAGTTTTTAGTTTGAAAAGAGAAACATTATTGTTACCTAAAGTTAAAATTTTTTCTTAAATAAGCCTGTAAAGTCAAATTATAAGGTCAAAATTAAAAGTATTCAGTTGCAATTTAAAAAAAAAGAAATAAAGATACATGAATCTCCTTATAAAAAATTCATAATCATTATCTTGAAGAAGCTCAGTGAGTAAGTAACAAGAAAGCTATCCAAAATCAGGAAAACAATATATGACCAAAATTTGTATTTCCACAAAGAGAAACCATAACAAAGAATGAAACAGAAATTATGGGTCTGACCAATACAATAAAATGAAGTTAAAAATTCAATAGCAAGTTTCAATACTATACTTGATCAAGTAGAAGTAAAAAAAAAAAAAATCAGTGAATTCAAGGACAGGTCAGTCAGAGAAACAAGCAAACAGAAAAGAATGAAAAGGAGTGAAGTCTAAAGGACTTATTAAAAGACACCACTGAGTGAACCCATATATATGTTCAAGAAAAACAGAGAGAAAGATTGAGAGAATGACAGATTGAGAGAATGACAGAGAGAGAGAGAGAGAGAGAGAGAGAGAGAGAGAGAGAGAGAGACACTGTTTTTTTTAAAAACAGCTGAAAACTTCCCAAATCTTGGAAAGCACATGCAAATCCAGATTTATAAAACCTAGAAGATACAAATAAAATGACACCAGCCGGGCTCAATGGCTCAGCCTGTAATCCCATGCCTTGGGAGGCTGAGGTGAGTGGATTGCCTGAGCCCGAGGGTTCGAGACCCGCCTGGGCAACTTGGTGAGACCTCATCTCTACAATAAATCAAAAAATCAGCCGGGCATGGTAGTGCGAGCCTGTAATTCCGGTTACTTGGAAGGCTGAGGTGAAAGGATCGCCGGAGCCCAGTAGGTCGAGGTTGCGGTGGCCAGGAGCGGCCACTGCACTCCAGTCTGGGTGACAGAGTGAGACTCCAACTCAAAAAAAAAAATTTGGTCTCTCCTTCTCTCTCTCTCTGTCACTCTCTCCCTCTCTGCAGCTCTCTCCCCGCCTCTCTCCCATTTCCTCTCTCTCTCTCTCCCCCACAGACCCTTTCCCTTTTTCCCTTGTAACCGCCGCTTTAATAAATCGCTTGGCCTTAAAAAAAAATTAAAATAAAATAAAATAAAATGACTCCAAAGAAATCTACACCAAGGCACATTAAATTGTCAAAAGTCAAAGACAAAAGAGAATGTTAAAATAGAAGAGAATAGTGACTTGTCAAATATAAGGGATCTCACAAAACTATCAGTGGATTTCTCTACATAGGTCATTCAGGCAAGGAGAAAGTGGGACAATACATGAAGCGTGTTGACAAAACAAACAAACAAACAAAACCTTCCAAACAAGAATACTATACTCAAGAATGCTACTCTTCAAAACTGAAGGAGAAATATTTTCCAACACAAACAAAAGCTGAGGACCTCATTTAAAAGAGATGCTACTGGGAGTTTATCATGTTGAAAAGAGAGGATGCTAAACAGCAACATAAAATCATATGAAAGTTCAAAAAATACTGGTAAAGGCAAATATAGAGACAAAATTGTAATAACATAATAACATATGAATAGCCGGGCTTGGTGGTTCAGCCTGTAATCCCAGTGCTTTGGGAGGCCAAGGTGAGTGGATTGCCTGAGCCCACAGGTTCAAGATCCACCTGGGCAACTTGGCAAGACCTCATCTCTACAATAAATCAAAAATTAGCTGGGTGTGGTATGCCCGCTGTAGTTCCAGTTACTTGGAAGGCTGAGGTGGAAGGATCGACCAAGCCCAGCAGGTCAAGGCAGCAGTGACCAGGAGCGGCCACTGCACTACAGTCTGAGTGACAGAGTGAGACTCCAACTCAAAAAAATGTTAATTTAAAAAATAATAATAATATATGCATTCCTTTCCGTTATAGTAAAAGTTAAAAGTCAAAAATATTAAAAATACCATAATTACTAAAAGTTTTGAATGGATATACAATGTAAATGCTGGCATAATGACAAAGCATGAGAGGGTGGAGAAGTAAAAGTTATATGTGATTGCAATATAATTGTTGTCACCTTAAAATAACTGTTATAACTATAAGGTGTTTATGTAAGTTTCATGATAATCATAAAGATAAAACCTACTGAAGATATATAAAAGAAAAAGAAATAAAAACATACTGCTACAAAAATTAATAAAACCCCCCAAAAAGCATACAAGACATACATAGTACAATTAATAAAATGGCAACACTGAATTCACTCTTTCAATAATTATTTTAACTTAAGTGGATTAGACTCTTTAACCAAAAGACGTCAAGTAACTAAATTAGTTAAAAAAGAAAAACTCAGCTACTTGTTTACAGAAGACTTACTTTGTATTTTAAGGCACACATAGATGGAGGGATGAAAAGATATTTCATGAAAATGTCAGACAAAATAGACTTTAAATAAAAAACTATCACAAGAGATAAAGTAGGACATATAAAGCAAACATTGACATACCTGAAGGGAGATATAGACAGCAATAAAATAATAATAGGAAATTCCTTTTTCTTACTTTTTTTTACTGAATATATGTCTCATTTTTTTAATTCTAAAAATGTATACCTAATGTTTATAAACATTTATGAGATACACGTGATATTTTGATATATGCATACAATGTGCAATGATCAAATCAGGATAATTAGGATACCCATCACCTCAGACATTTATGATTTCTTTGTGTTGGGAACATTCCACATCTCTACTAGATATTTGAAATAATCAATACATAATTAACTATAGTCACCCTAATGTACTATTGAATACCATAATTTATTCCTTTTATCTATGTGTTTGTACCCAATTTTAAATTTTTAAAAAATTATTTTATTTTAAAGATGTGGGTTCAATTCAAAATTAGATGTATAAGTGGTCAATGTACAGTTGAAGTTTGATCCTCCCATTGGTCCTCTCTTTGCCTGGTTTAGGATCAACTACTCTTATTGATGTTATGTTCCACCCTCCCTCCCCTGGCAGTGTCTTGCAACTGTCAATCCTTTTCTTGGAGTATTATGATAAATGTTCAGAGTCTCCTTATGAGTGAGAACATGTACTTAGTTCTTTGGTTCTGTGATAGATCACTGAATATTATAGGTTTTAAATCCATCCAAGTTGCTGTGAAGTCCATCATGTTTTCCTTCTTTATGACTGCATAATATCCATCATGTATATGTACCACATTTTTTTTTAGCCCAGTCCTCTTTTAATTAGCAGCACAGTTGATTCAATGTTTTTGCTAATGTGAATAATACTGCAAAAAACATGCATATATGGGTTTTTTTTTTTTTTTAGAATGATTTGAGTTCCTCCAGGTATATTCCCAGATGGGGGATTCCTGGGTTGTGCGGAAGGCAGATTTTTAGATCTTTTAGAAATCACCACACTGTTTTCCACAGAGGTTGTACAAATTTACACTCCCAACAAAAGTATAGAAGTGTTATCTTTTCTCTGCATCCTTTCCAGCACCTGTTGTTTTTTGAGTTAGTGGTGATACCCATCCTGACTAGAGTTAGGTGATATCTAACTGTAGTTTTGATTTGCATCTATTTGATGATTAATGATTAGTGAGACTGAGCATTTTTGCATGTATCTGTTGGCTGTTAGTATGTCTTCTTTTGAGAAGAGTCTATTCATATCGTTTGCCCACTTTTCAATAGGGATGTTTGTTTTTTATCCTTTGGGCGTGTTCAAATTTCTTGTGTATCCTGGATGTTAGGTTTTTGTCTAATATACAGTTGGCAAATATTTCTTCCCATTCTGTGGGCTGTCTCTCCACTTGCTTGATGGTTTCTTTGGCTTTGAAGAAGCTTTGCAGTTTGATGAGGTCTCACTTGTCTATCTTATCTCTTATGACATGGGTTTTGGGGGCTTTGATCAGGATTGGTTGGCTATTCCAATGTCTGTAAGACTATCTCCTGCATTTTATAAGATTCTTATGTTTAGGTCTTTGATCCCTTTAGAGTTGATTTATATGTATAGTGATAGGTGGGAGCCCTGTTTCATTCTTCTGCATGTGGTCAGCCAGTTTTCCTAGCACTATTTACTGAATAGGATCTTCTCTTCCCATGGGTTGTTGGTGGAGGCTTTGACAAAGACGACTTGGTTGAGAGGAAATTTCAATATCTCATTTCAGTGATGGATAGAATATTCAGACAGAAAAATCAACCAGTAAAAAGTGGATTTAAACAAAACTACATACAAAACCTATCTAACAGACATATACAGAACATTCCACTTAACAACAGTGGAACATACAATTCTTCCTAAATACATGCAAAACATACTCCAAAATAGATCATACATTAGGTCACAAAATGTCTTAACAAAATTTTTTAAAATATTGTATTTTAAAGTTGTGGGTTGTAATTCAGGGTTAAGTATACAAATGTTCATTATGCAGGTACCCTTGTTGATGAGGTGTGCTCTCCACTGGCAGTTTCCCACTACTGCCAGTCCTGCACTCTGCCCCACCCCCACCCCAGTTTCCCACTATTGTCAATCCTTTTTTTATACTACTAAAATAATTGTTCAAGGTCCACTTATGTATGAGAATATGTGATACTCAGTTCTTTGTTTCTGTAATAGATCCCTCAATATTATAGACTCTAAATCCAAGTTGCTGTGAAGTTCATACTATTGTCCTTCTTTATGGCTGCATAATATTTCATTGTGTATATGTACATTTTTTTAATCCAGTCTTCTTTCAATGGGCAGCATGGTTGGTTCCATGCCTTTGCTATTATTAATAATGCTGCAATAAACCTGTGTGTGTAGGTATCTTTTCCATAGAGTGATTTGAGTTCCTCCAGGGATATTCCCAGTAGGGGGATTGCAGGGTCGTTTGGAAGGTCGATTTTTACATCTTTTAGGAATTGCCAAACTGTTTCTACTAGTTTATACTCCCACTGACAGTGTAGAAGTGTTCCATTTTTGCCACATCTTCTCCAGCATCTGTTGTTTTTTGAGTTATTGATGATGACCATCCTGACTGGAATTAGGTGGTATCTCAGTGTGGTTTTAACTTGAATTTCTTGTTGGCTACTGAGGCTGAACCTTTTTTCGTGTGTCTGTTGGCTGCTTATATGTCTTCCTCTGAGAAGTGTCTATTTATATCTTTTACCCACTTTGTAATGGAGCTATTTGCTTTTTTCTTTTTGGTATGTTTGAGTTCCTTGTAGATCCTAGATGTTAGGACTTTGTCAGATATACAGTTGGGAAATACTTTTTCCCCAGTCTGTTGAAATTAAGTATCTTTTCTGATCACAATGGTAAAAAAAAAAACAAAAAACTAGATGGTAACAACAGAAGACATATTGGAAAATTTACAAATATTTGATAATCAAATACCACACTTTCAAATAGTCAATGGATCAAGTAAAAACAATTAAAATAGAATCATAAAAGAGCTTGCTTGAGAAAAATGAAGATTAAAAACAAAATATACCAAAAATTATGATACACAACAAAAGCAATACTTAAAGGAAAGTTTTTATTGACAAATGCTTACATTATAAAGAAAAAGCAGTCTCTTTCCTTCTTGGCTTGTTTCATTAAGCATAATGTCCAACTTGAGTCAAGTAGTCACATAAGTGAGGAGTCCCTCTTTTTTATGATGGAATAGCATTTCATTGCAGGTACAAGTTCTGACAATTAAGTTTGTGAACTCATCCTAGAAAAAGTGTTGCATATTCCATTGCTGAATATCACTAGGGTCACATCAAAAAACTCCTCTTAGGAAGCTAGGTGCTGATTCTAGTGCCCAATCCCCCGCCAAAGCAATTTTGGAACTCTTTTTCTAGAATGGTCATCAGAGCTGTCATTGTGCAAATGTCAGGGTTTGAATTAGTACAACGAACAAACATTAAATTTCTTGTTAACCTTGGCAAGAGTGGAAGTAAAATCAGGGACATATTACCTCAAGTTAATGGGAATAATGCCATAAGGAAAAAGACTGTGTACAAATGGATTAAATGTTTTTCTGAGGGGAGAGAAAGCATCATTGATGAAGAGAGATCATGATGGCCAATAACAAGCAGAACTGATGAAAACATTTGGAAAAAACTGTCCAATTGTGTGTCAAAATTATCAATAGCTGTGAGAAGCATAGCAGACCAAATAAACATTGATAGAGAAACGGTTAGGAAAATCTTAACTGAAAATCTTGGCATGAGATAGGTGTGTGCAAAAATGGTCCTGAAGGAGCTCTTGCATCACAATGGTGCACCAGCTCATACAACACTGTCTGTGAGGGAGTTTTTAGCCAGTCAACAAATAACTGTATTGGACAACCCTCCCTACTCACTTGATCTGGTCCCCAATGACTTTTTTCTTTATTGAAAGATAAAGAAATGTTGACGGAAAGACATTTTGATGACATTCAAGACATCAAGGGTAATATGATGACAGCTCTGATGCCATTCCAGAAAAAGAGCTCCAAAATTGCATTGACAAGTGAACTAGACACTGGTGTTAGTACACAGCTTCCCAAGGTGATTGTAGTAATATTTAGCAATGAGGTATGGAACATTTTTTTCCAAAGATGAGTTCAGACCTCATCTACACCATGTTTTCTTTAGTCACATATTGATAGATATTTATGTTGCTCCTTTTATGGTTGTTGTGAGTAATGTGAAACACACAAATACTGCATGATCCCTATGATATGAGATATCTCCAATAGTTAAATTCAGAAGCAGAGAATAGAGTGGTGGTTATCAGGGCCCTGGAGAAGAGTGAATGAGGAGTTCTGGTTCAAGGGATATAAACTTTCAGTTATGCAAAATGAATAAGTTCTAAAGATCTACTACACAGCATTTTGCTTATAGTTAACAAAACTACGGTATACACTTAAGTATTTGTTAAGATGGTAGATTTTATGTGAAGTGTTCTTACCACAAAAATGAAACAACAAAACACAAAAGAGAAGGAGAAAAATTTTGGAGGTGATGAATGTATTTATTACTTTGATTATGATGATGGTTTCATAGGTACATGCATATGACTAAACTCATATTGTATACATTGAATATATGCAGTTTTTTGTTTACCAATTATACCTCAATAAAGTCATTTTAAAAAGAAAGAAAATATATTCCAGTCTTTTTCATTAAACATGGTTTCAGAATTCCAAACCAATTATATTAGCAAAGCAATTAGTGTATTAGAAACAAATAAATATATTCTAGGAAGATGTGATAGGTAGAATAACAGTTCCTCAAATATATTCACACTCCAATGCTTCAAAACCTGTGAATATGTTACTTTGCATGACAAAAGAGACTTTCAGATATGATTATGGTAAGGGATTTTATGATGAGTTGATTATCCCGTGTTATCTGTGTTGCTCAATCTAATAACACGGATTTTTAAAAACAGAGAAACTGTCCTGAATGAGTCAGAGAGATGTGATTTGGAAGGGACTTGATTTATCATCGATGGTTTTGCAAATGGAGGAAAAGGGCCAAAAGCCCAAGAATACTTGTGGTCGTTAGAAGACAGAAATAAGCACCAACTGACAGTCTTCAAAAAATGGTAATCTCAGTCCTACAACTGCAAAAAATTGAATTTTGTCATCAACTTGAATGAAAAGGAAAAACAACTCTCTTTTAGAGTGTTCAGAATGGAATGCAGTCCTGCAAACACATTAATTTTAGCCCTCTAAGACCTATACTGATCTACAGAATTGTGAGATAATAAGTTTGTGCTCTTTAAGATGATAAATTTGTAACAACAACAGAAAACTAATGCAGAAGGTGAAAGGGTTTGACATTCAAAAATTTTGGCAGTGTAATTCAACACAAAAAAGGGAAAAAATCATATAATCAATAAGATAAATGTGGAAGAACCATTTGTTTAATAAAATTCTATGTGTTCATGGCAAAAACCCTTAGCATATGAGAAATAAAAAGAAACTTCCTAAATATAAAAAAGTCATTCTTAAAAAGATATATCAAAAATTTTAATAAATGGTACAATGTTAAATTATTTTTCTTAGAAAATTAAAATGACACCAGGATGATCACTATTATCACTTTTAAATGAAGACTTTAACCAAACAAGAAAAGAGGTGGTCAAAATTGTAGATTAATTGCAAAATCTGCCCCAATCTTCTACTTCTTTCTGAATCTTTGCTTTTGCAAGAGGTGAAATCTATTTCTGCTTCCTTGAAACTGGGTAGGTTTTGTGAATTATTTTGAACGATAAAATATGTAGAAGTGGCAGTGTGACAGTTCCTGGAATAAACCTCCCCCAAAAGCTTTGCATGCTTCTACTCTCTCTCTCTCTCTCTCTCTCTCTCTCTCTCAGATCCTTGCTTTCACCATGTAAAAAAGCCTAAGCTAGTCTGCTGAATAATAGAGACTGTAACTAGCAAAGCTGAGAAAATACATGGCCAACTGACACCCAATTGACTCCATGTCAGTAAGAAAGCCTAACCAAGGTTAGCAGAACCACTTCCTTGAATCCCAGCTGACTGCTAATATAAGAATGAGCTCAAATGAGACCACAATAAAAGACTGGCTCTCCATTGACTCGTGAGCCACATTTTAATTAGCTGATTTAAGCCACTCAGTTTGGGGTGCTTTGATATCCAACATTATTGTGAAAATGAACAACTGAAAGATAGGAGTAAGTCATTTACAAAGGAAATATGATACATCTGTTGTCTAGTAACTAGTGACTTATAGTCAACAATTATTACATACCTGTAAGGAACTTATATGTATATGTCTAATTCAACAGTTTAGCTAATATAGTTTAAAGGTATGAATGTCCTATTTACAGAGATATTCTTAAACTAACCTTAAATCTGGGTAAATTTGTGCCCAAGTCACAATTGATTATGTCTGCTACAGTCAGACAATAATTTTTCTTAACTGGTTATAAAGGAAAAGATGATCAACCAAATAGTAAATGAATAGTAATGGAGAAATCATGATCTTCCAAAACATTGTTAAAACTATTTATGATATAAGAAAAAACAATATATTTAGCACAGATTTAATTTTCTGGTGTAGAGAAAAAGGAGTTTCAGAAGTCTGCCCCTATTTCTGTTAGCTAAGATCTGACAAATTTGACTTTCTTCAACTGTTCAATGCCCATTGTTCTTTGCCTCTCCACTACTACATTTATCTTTAAAAAAGTAGGACCAAGGAAAATAAGGACTTCACGCCTATCAATCTTGATAACTTAATGCTTCTCTATGCCTGCAGCATTGCACATTAATGTTTTGAGTAAAATCTATAGGTCAATAAATCTCCTGCTTGAAGCACAGTGCCAATCTCTCATGTACTGTAAGGTACCCTATATCTGCTAACCAAATTTTAGATCCTAAATTTATTTTTTCCAGATGATTCTGTCAATGTGCTGCATGATAGAAAACAAGCCATATGTTAGCTCTGCTTGTACGCAACCTGATAGGCATCAGCATGAACTACTCCTTGATAGATGATCACATTAATGGAAATATATCTTCATTTTACATCTATGGGCCATGGGACTGTTAAAAATAATTCTAACATCACATTACCCACAAAAGGAAAATAAATTACAAAGCAAAGTTTTTCACATTCTAAAGCACAGATAATAGTATTTCTTGCCACTGTTTTACAAGGACACTACATCAAAGTGCCTATCTAATTAGAAAGATCTGTCCAGTATAATTATTTTAAATTATAAATAGCTACAGGAATGTGTGTTCATATAAACAGTTGCACTAGCAATACAACCTAGAGGAAGTTACTTAAACTTTCTGAGTTTCCATTTTCTCTCTTGTAGCATATACTAATGACACTTGCTAAGTAAGACCAAGAGAAAGTGGTAGATATGTATTTGCTCTTTTTCATAGATCAGATATTATGCTCAGTACTTGAGGAGCACTTCCTCAAATAATTTAAATTTAATCACAATCTTACCTAAATGAAGAAACAAAATGTACAGAAACATCTTAGTAGAATACTGTTTCAAATAGGTTTATAAATACCAGTCTCCATTGTATTCCATCTCGTTGAAAATATGATAGTGTAAGCCGGGCTCGGTGGCTCAGCCTGTAATCCCGCGCCTTTGGGAGGCTGAGGTGAGTGGATTGCCTGAGCCTGTGGGTTCGAGACCCGTCTGGGCAGCGAGACCTCATCTCTACAATAAATCAAAAAATCAGCCGGGCATGGTAGCGCACGCCTGTAGTTCCGGCTACTCGGAAGGCTGAGGCGGAATGATCGCCAGAGCCCAGCAGGCAAGGCTGCGGTGACCGGGAGCGGCCACTGCACTCCAGTCTGGGCGACAGAGTGAGACTCCAACTCAAAAAAAAAAGAAAATATGATAGTGGGGCACGGTGGCTCAATCCTGTAATCCCAGCACTTTGGGAGGCCGAGGTAAGAGGATTGCCTGAACCTGCAGGTTCGAGACCAACCTGGGCAACGTGAAGAGACCCCCTCTCTACAATAAATCAAAAAAATTATCCAGACATGATAGCGCGTGCCTGTAGTTCCAGTTACTTGGAAGGCTGAGGCGGAAGGATCACTGGAGCCCAGCAGGTTGACGCTAAGGTGACTGTGAGCATGCTACTACACTCCAGCCTGGGCAACAGAGTGAGACTCCAACTCAAATATATATATATGACAAAAGTTTAGTATATCTACTTTTATCAGCATTCACTTCAATACTTTATACTCAAAAAATCCTAAAAGCATCCTAGTCATTGCCAGGTAATATTTGTTGGATTATATTACCTTTATCTTCTATCAAGATCATTGGCACCCTTTTGTAATTAGAAAATAAACCACATCACACAAATCAAAAGTTCGTGTCACATGACTAAACAGAGAAGAGTTTAATATAAAAATTTGTGGTAATATATCTTTGTAGCCCTTTAATTTTTCTACTCAAATAAGAATGAAATATCACCACCAAAGTTGATATTACTTTTGGCTGCCTTACAACTTTTAGATGGATACAGAGATCTCAGAGTCCAATGTATTGACCAAAATTATTAAAGCTGTCAAAACACACTAAGTGAACTTGACTGAATTGATATGCTCTTTTAGATTATGCTACTCAATGCAACAGAAAACCTTATTACTTCCCTTTTTATAGTTCTGCAAATCCCTTATTCTTCATCCTCCATTTAATATTTTTCTTTCTTCTCATTTTGTGCGAAAAAAAATAGAAAATAAAATGCAATTTGCAGCAGTTTTCCATCTCAAGACATATCAAGATTTGTAAGTAAATTTCCCAGAATTAGTAATATTTACAAAGTTTACAAGACACAATTTGTCCAAAAATGTGTTGACTCGCTGTGAAAGTTGCTATTAAAAAGCACAGCAGGACCTGTTTATTTTAACAACCCCAAGTGTAATAATGGAACTATGAGTGAACCTCATCATGGTCTATTATCTCGAACCCAAGAGAAGGAAAAGAAGTCAAAATGATTATCACTTTGTGGTAAATACCTTCTACACACATTGAGAAAAAAATGTAAGGTTGAGATATGTTCGCATGTATAAAACCTAGAGATAAAAGACCACGATTAGACAAATAAAGCAATGTGGTTAATACATAGCTATTATCAAATAATCCCAGAGTGGTATCTAGGCATATCATAAATGTTCTGAAAGTTTTGCTTCATGGCTAACTATAAAAATAGGTACTAACTTACAGAAAGTCATAAACTCTAATTTTGTCAAGTCTTTAATAATATCCAGTTTCTCATATGTATATGCCACACTGCAGATTCCTTAAAGAAACATCCCTGTGCTTACATAGCATTATAATGGTTTCAGTAAGTCAGATGTCCTCAGTTTCTTAGCACTGGAGTCAGCCAATATGAAATTAAACAATCCAATCACGGTTTTCCTTGAGAGGAGGAATAACTCAAACACAATGTAAAAGTGTGTACCATGCCATGTACATCTCAAACTTGCCATGTATATCTTGAGCTTACATGACATTTTCACATTCATGGAAAAATCAGTAATTCTGTATCTACCTTCTTCTATAAAAACAAAGACCATCATTTTCTCAACTATTCTTCTATCAACCAACTAAATATAGAGAAAAGACAAGGTTTTGTTTAAATGTCATTGAAGAGTGAATAAAAATGATGTTATACACCTCCAAAGAACCATCATAATGATCAGAAAGAGTCATGGGAGTAAACAGGAGATTTTAATCTTTATTTCCACACTGTAGATATCGACATGGACTCTTTTGTCTATCCACACTGACACTAAGCTCTCAAGATTGTATCGTTAAGCATTATGATCTATGGGTCTTGTAAATGCCCAGCGCTGTGGGTAAGTGCAAGCACTTTGAATTTCAACCTCATGCGTTTTCTTTATAGGTCTGTGGATATTGCCTCTGAGATCTAGTTATATTTCCCAGTATGTCAGCATTCAGTGTAAATTCACTCAGAAGTCAGCAGGTTGCAATTGTTGGGAGTAGGGTTCTGAGAACCCACATAGAGAAAGATAAAACTTTCTGTTCAGAGGTCCATATGAGCAATAAGGAAATCTTCTGGCTCCAGCTCAGGGTTACTGTCTTTGACCATCAAGCAGTGGGCTCTGGAAACTTCAAGCATTCAGGAGTAAAAAAGCAACAAAACAGTTCAAAGGAGGTTTGCTTTTAGTTGGGATGAACATGGCCAGACAATGTGAAAACAGCATAAATTATCTTCCAGCCTGCCATATGCCACAATAAAACGGCATAATATTTAAGACAAGCATAGATAGATAGATAGACAGACAGACAGATACATAGATATATAGATAGATGCAAGAGTAATGGAGAAAACTAATATTTTAGAACACTGAAAATTCTTTTCTTCTTTTTAAAAAAATTTTTATTACAAAGATGTAGAGTACAATTCAGGGTTAGATATATAAACATTGATCATGCAGGTACCCTTGTTGATGAGGTGTGCCCCTCCCTCCCCTAACAGTTTCCCTCAACTGCCAATCTCACCCCCTCCCCGACAGTTTCCCACTAATGCCAATTGCTTTCTTATAGCATTATAATTGTTCAAGGTCCACTTATGAGTGAGAACATTTGGAACTCTGTTCTTTGTTTTTGTGATAGATCACTGAGTATGATTGACTCCAAATCCATCCAAGTTGCTCCAAAGTCCATATATTTGTCCTTCTTTATGGCTGCATAATATTCCATTGTGTATATGCACCACATTTTTAAAATCCAGTCCAGCTTCGATGGGCAACACGGTTGGTTCCATGCTTTTGCTATTGTATCAGAACAAAGTAAAATGAGCATTCTCTCTCTCTCTCTCTCTCTTTCTCTCTCTCTCTCCCTCTCCCCCCCCCCACCCTCCCTCCCCACCTTCCCTTTCCCCAAGCTAACTAATAGCTTGTTTTCTAAAAAAATATTTTACTGTAATTCCAGCATTTTGGGAGGCCAAGGTGAGTGGATTGCCTGAGCCCACAGATTCGAGACCAGCCTGGGCAACTTGGCAAGATCTCAGCTCTACAATGATAACAATAAAAAAATATTAGCCGGGCATGGTAGTGCGTGCCTGTAGTTCCTGCAACTTGGAAGGCTGAGGCAGAAGGATCATCGGAGCCCAGCACTCCACCTTGCATGACAGAGTGAAACTCCAACTCAAAAACAAAAAACAAAAAAGTATATTAGACGTTAAATTCAGCAAACTTGTTATTTCTATTGATATTTGTAGCTTTAAAGAAAAAAATCAACAATTATAATATTGCCTATATCCCATCTTCTAACCCCAAAATCTTTATATGCTGACCTCCACATACAAACAGCTATATATTTTTAAATAATTGCAATAAAAACAACTAAAAAATGCCAATAGCTCCTCTTACCAGTCAGGCAATATGGACAATAAATATCTATATGCTACATATTATCAATTTATTTCAAAACCATAAGTCTGTTAGAAATTCCAAAGGGTAAAATATATCCTAAATGTCTACTATAAATATATGTCTTATTATGGCTACTATGAAACTGTGAAAGTTTCAAACCTGAAGAGTGAGTAATTGGATTCAAAACCCTGCCCAACTGCTTCTTGAAGGAATTCAACTAGGCAAGTGATTTAACCTCTCTAAGCCTTGGTTTCTTTACTTGCAAAATGGAGGTAACATTGGTTTTTTTTTTTTATTTACCATATAATTAATATTTACTTCATGGAAAATACTGAGGAAATATTATTATCTGTACAGCACTTAAGAAGTAAGTAAAATGTAAAAGAGCCGATCTATTAAAACAACGAAATAGTGCTCATATTGAGGCAGCGTAGGAAGAGATATGTTGATCCCTTATCTTTGTGATGAATACAGCACTGCTGAAATTTATAAGGTTGAATAGAAGTAGACTGAATAAAAGTACTTTGAATAAAGAGCCCTATTTAAAAGTATTATAACTGTATAAAAAGTGTTTCAAGTTTTTTGAATAAACGATCTTGGAATTATTAATTTAATTTTTAAATAATTAAATGAGAAAGAGAAATATGTATTTGCCATTAATTTCAGCTTTTAATCCATTTTTTCTGTATTGATTTCTTTCCAATTATTATGACAATGAAATATAGTATTTATTTGCCTCTGTTTTCTAACATAATATGCTTCTCTTCCATGGCACCTTTTCTATTTCTCTCTTACTCCTGAGTTGTTTAGCTGCCAAAAAAATAAATGAGTTCTTGGCATCAACTTTCACTACACTTAAACTTTTATATGCTTTACTTATCATTAAAAACTATGCAATTCAGAGTGCTACTGGAAAGTGTAACATAAAATGAAATATTATTAACTATATAGTAAAGAAATACAGTAAGCAAATGATTCATTGAATCTTTATGAAGATTATATTTAAAATAAAATTGGGACCTAACTCCTTTATTTATATTGAAATAAATTTGAAAAATTAAAAACAGATATTTTTTCTATTTACAAGTTTATCTCATTAATATATCAAAATATTAAGGAATTTATTATCACTTTTGCATTAATTTGCTAAGCGAAACCTCTTTTACAAAATTTCTGTATCTAAATCATTAATAGTATTGTGTTTAAAACTTGACAAACTATTTTCCAGGATTTCTATTTTATTTTATGTAAATAAAAATGAAAAAAGACTTAGAAGACAAATATATACTGTAACTGTTAATGATACATTTTCTCCTGTTTGATAGAATATTACTTTTTATTTAGTTTTTATGGCAGCATTAAGAAGAAATGATAGAATATTCATATCAAGTATAGGAACACATTGTTTTCATATTTTCTTGCTTCTTTAGAGCAGTCTACATAAATATAAATAATATAATTTTAAGTGATATCTTATATACATACAAACTTTTGCTCCATTTTGAACCATAAACAAAAGTACAATTTTCAAAAACTCTTTTACAAAAAAGAATACTATCTTAACAATTAAATAATAGATTTGAGTTCAATGTGTATATTTTATTTGGCTTGAAATAAGTAATAACTAGGTAAAAAATTTAGGTAGCAATCATGGAGATGTAGATATAGGAAGAAATATTTATTATAAATTAACTTAAATTAGCAATGAAATTTAGAACAGTCTTACCCAGAACTAATATCAAGCATGCATATAGACATTGTTTGTAGCCTTGACTCTTTTTTTCTATAATATAAATATAGTGTTTATTACAAACTTTTTCTACTGAGGAGCACTAAAACACATCTTTCACTCAAGACATACTTTCTTTTCCCTCTATGAAATTGGACAAAATAATCACTTTAAAGAAAAGATGGTAAATGAATGGCATTATAGTTACACTCAAAATTAAATGCTTTCATCACCATGCAGGCTACAGCAAGAAAATTCATTGGCCCATGGTATGAGCCAAATATATAGGATTATAGACTTTGGGACAAAAACAGGACTGAAAGCTATGTCACCTTACAGAATGTTTAGTGACCTATTGAATATTCAACATATTTTCTTCTAATTTTTATTTAAAAAACAAAAATATATTGTCACAAACAAACAAAAAAAACTTTTCAAGAGGATTCAAAGATAATCACTATTAAGGTTTTTGATGTATATATCCTAAGACTTAATTTTCCTTCCTTCCCTCCCTTCCTTCTCCTTTTCTACTTTCCTGCCTGTCTTCCTTTTTCTCTCTCTACATCTCTCTTACCCACCATATATTCTTTAACAGTTTGTCTGCCTGTCTCTCTTTGTTATTCAACTGCTGTCCTTTATTCTACATCTGCCTTACTATACTCTACTTTGTATTTCTGGGGCTGGGAATCTGCACAGTGTATTTTATTGTTGGCTGGCTAGTGTCTTCCTGTTCACTTCTGACAACTAAAGGCACCGGCAGGAAACCAAATGGCAAAAGGAAGAGAAAGGATATTTCCTTTTTTGATTCTGTCATGTGACAGTTGCCACCAGTACCAGGAGTCTTCTAACACTGTTAAGTTGAGGTGGGAGGAAACAGAGAGAAGGAAGGAGTTAGCATCAGGCTTTTTTGATGATTCTTATTTTGGCTGAAGCCTCTTTAGAATCCACCATGGCAATGTCTCCAGCAGTGTAGCTATGGATGCAACTTTACAGACTCCATCACAGGACCGTTAGCAGTTTTGTACCCCTGGGCATCAACATTTCTTCCTGTCTGGCATTCCAGGTCCACCCTGTCCCTTTACCATCTCTTTTTCTATCCTCCTACCACTTGGTAAATAATTGTAATAAATTTCCTATCTTTGAAATGTTTTCTTTTTTTGAATTGAAGTCTCTTTCTATTTCCCAGGTTGGAATCAAGTGACGGGATCAGGACTCAATGCAGGCTCAAACTCCTGGGCTCAGGTGATTTTTCCACCTGAGCCTCCCAAGTAGCTTGGGCTACAGACGCACACCATCATGCCACGCTAATTTTTAAAAAAACTTTTGTAGAGACCAGGGCCTTGCTATGTTGTCCAGGCTGATCTAGAAATCTTGGATTCAAACAGTCCTCCTGAATCTTCTCAGCCTCCCAAGGTGCTGGGGTTACAGGTGTGAGTCACTGCACCCAGCCTGAAATGTTTAGACATATCTCTCTTTCCCACTCTGAACTTTGCCATTTATCTATGTCTATTTACCTACCTATCTATCCACCCATCCATCTCTCTATTTATTATCTACCCACCATCATCACATATTAACAATACCTTTACATATCAACAGATACTTCCCCAATATGCATTTGCAATAATTTATTTGGCCAATCTTTTATAATAATTGAACACTGAGCTCTTTCCCAGACTTTATCACTATAGACAATATCATAATCCTATAAGCAATTTTTGCACACACTAGGTTATTTATTGATAATGTCCTAGAGCAGGAATTACTATGCAAAAGAGGGTTATTTTAAATGCCTTAGTACATATCAACATATTTTCCTACAAAGGGCTACAGTAAATCTACTCTTTTTCCTGAAGTGAATTAGAATTACTGGCTCCCTTATACTCTTGCTTCCAATATTTTTATTTATATTAAATTCTTAGAATTATATTGGTAAAAGTTTTATTGTTTTAATCTTCAGTAATACAGACCATATCTGTCATTTATATTTTTCTTTTTTAAGTGCAAGTGATGTTTGATTTATTTTTATTATTTAAAATTTTAAATTTCTTTCCAAAGTACACACCAGCCTTTATTTTTGTTGTTGATCATTTTATTTTATTTTTTTTAATTTTCTATTATTATAAGAAATAGTCACTATTAAAAGGTAAAAGTTATTTTAAGTATAAGTTTTAAACTACATCATGCATTTCTCATTCTTTTTCTGGTGATTTTTGTCTCCTCTTACCAGGCTTAAAAGACTTTTCCTTATATATGTACAAAACTGTACAAATATGTTTTCCTCTGATTAGCACCACCATTAATCCATTTTACTAATGTCACAAGTCAGGGTTCCTTTTTTCTTATATTATTTATCAAGTTCTGTTGCTTCTGCTTCCAAAATATTTTTCAATAGCTTATCATTTATATCAACTGTCATCACTGTCTTCTACATTACTGTCTTGTATCCTCAGAAATAATACTGTAGGCTTTAAGTTGGTCATTTCAACTTCAATTCCATCACCCACAATCTGAATAATTATCTTACAAATATAAATGGGATGAAATTCTTCTGAGAAAAATCCCTTTTATGGTTCATTGTCTCTTAGAATTAAGCCTAAACCCTCCCTGTGTTCAACCTGGGCCCTCCCCACATCTCCAAGCTCCTTTGATAATAGAGTCTTTTAGTAACTTTCAACCACACTGGCTTTCTGTTATTCATCAGAAACCACAAAGTCCTTTGCCACATTTAGAGGCTTCTCTTGTTTTTCCTTTTTCTTGTCACATTCTTCCTCTATCTCTTCACATCAATCAGGTAACAACCTAAAATTTTCATTCTCAGCTCAACTTTTAAGATCTGTTTGTCTCTGTTACGTAAATCCATTTATTTTCTTCATGGAAACTTGTTTAGTTTGTTCTTTCTTTTCTATGTGTATTATCTGTCTCCCTCACCATAATGTAAGTAGAATGTAAGATTTTTGAGAGTAGAAATCCCAACTATGTCGTTTACTATGGTATTTTAATCTTATTATAAAGCCTGACATAAAGTAGATGATAAGCATATGAATATCTGCCAAAAGAAGAAAAAAAGGAGACAAAATGAATGAATTTTTATTTTTCAAATGAGGAAATTGGATTTTGGAGAAATCAAAAAAATTTCCAATGTTACGCCATCATTTTTCCCACCAATTTAAAATGTGTATGTGGGTGCATGTTTAATAGTTCACTGATTATTGCAAAGGAAGCAGACATTCCCTATAGTTTCAGAAGACAAAAGTTTAAAAACGAAATATCATATGGGGAACCCGTCAATGGCATTCAGGTATAGTCAATTAGAATCCTTACCTATGTATGATCCTATAAGTTACATTGCATTAATGACTTTGAACTTCACACTAAGAATGAGAAGTCATTAAGCTCTTTTGTTGGAAAACAATGTGATAACATTTTCTGAAATAAACATATATCCATATCTTGTGAAAAATAGAACTGGATGACCTCTGAGATTTATTCCACAACTATGGTCCATGATTCTGTGACTTAATATTTTAAATGCTCAGTCAATATTCTTTTAATATTCAACTAGAGGAAATTAGCAACAAAGATTTGTATTTGTTTCCTGATATAATCTTATGTTTGTAGACAAATAACAATAACACAAGTCTCAAACATGATCTTTGAAATTGTAATTAATTTTTTTTGAAATTTTATTAGCACATATAAAATGCAGTAGTTTCTGTTACAGATCTTGAGAAACTAATTTTAAATCTTAATTTGTGAACCAGGTTTCACCACTCAATAGAAAAGTATACCACATATCTTGCCTGTTTTCTACATAATGTGTGTGAACATACTACTGTCTACCTTCTTATAAATTGTACCGAAGAAAAACAGTAACAGATATTTGCAATTAGCATGCAGGAGATTTGTACATAAACTAAACTCTACCCTCTTTTAGACCTTGGTATAAATGGCTTTTTTTGTGGTCACTAATGATATATCAGCTCAGAGTTCTTTAGAAATTCTCTTATCTATGAATAGCCCTATTCTTCATATGTCTCTCTCTATCATATTACTCAATTGCATTATGTTTATGGAACGATTTTCTACTTGAATTTATTTGCCTTTCTTCCTTTGTTAGCATGTAAATTTCATGAGAACATTGACCTCATCTGTTTTGTTTCCTTCAAAAAATCCTAGAGTTTAAAGTATCCCTTGCTTCACAAGAAGTTGCTGAACAAATGAAAGGCTGAATCAACAGTTAACTAATAAAATCTCATTTCAAATCCTAGTTTTGTCACTTATTAGTTATGAGGCTTTGGTCAAACCATTTAATCATTCTGGGCCTTGAAATACCTACTTACTTAAAGGCAAGTTTCCTTCACAGTATTATTTAGTACTGAAATAAAACAATAAATGTGAACATACTTGGTAAACCATAACAAATTAATTAAAATCTGAGAAGTGACTATTAATATCTTATTTGAGAAAAATCATTTACCTTTAAAGAAATTTGTGAAATAACTTGAACCCAATTAAGAAAATAAATATTCTAATCCCAAATAAACAAAATTTGTAAGAAAAGGTAATTTGAACATATTTTACCAATTAAACTTAACAATTTCACAATGAAGCTTAACATCACCACTGACAAAATAAATATAATCTTCAAACCTAAAATTGAAATTGACTCTTGGGAAAAATTATATCACTGATATTTGTCATTCTTTCTATTTTTTAAAACCAAGATGTTGAAGAAATTCATTTTGGCAAATATGACACTAATCTATACATATTTCTAGTAATTCATTCAGCAAATATGTTGCTTTCCCACGCATCTCTTATTTGCAACTCAAAACATTTTTACATAGGATAATTTTTTGAAAATATAATCAACTTTTATCCTTGAAAATTTAAAATACATATACTCAAGTTGAAGCAATCATAGATGATGAAACCCACACAATATGATTTTTTAAATTATCTGTCAACCATATTTTAAACATAATAAATTTTGAAGATATAAAAAGAGGGGTTTGTGTCTAAAGCTCAAAGATATTTTCTAAAAACACAATTTTATTAAATAAAAGCACAAGGGTATTAATCCCAACACAAAGTATAACTTTCATATAAAGTGTTAGTTTCATATGTTAAAATATATAATTGATATGCAAAGTCAGGTATGCATGCATGAAGTAAGTGCAATCTGCATCTTGAGCTATCAATAAGTGTTGATTCCAGCAAAAGCAATCTTATTTACACAAATTAGTGCATTTGGGGGCTTTAAATTTTTACACTTTTGCTTAGAGCATTAGTCTGTGTAGATTTTACTGGCATAAGTCAATACTTTTATCTTCATCCAGTTAAGAAATCTAAGAAAAGTGTTGCCTAACAATTACAAATCAATAACAGAGAAGATACTGTGCAAACCATTCCTTGTTGTGTGGTCAGCTGGATTTTGCTTCCTCTAATACCTAACACCAAAGGTTATGATGTAGAATAGAAAACATTCTGAGTGCATAAACTGAGACATCCTGTGCTGTGGTCCTACTCCTCCTCAGACAGCCAAGGAATTCCTACAGCCTTTTATCTGAGCCATCCAGCATTAATTATGTCAATATTACTGAGAGCCTACTGTGTACAAGAAGGCAGTGAAGAAGATTCAAATTTAAACACAACATTCTCCCTGAATTTAAATCACTGATGATAAAACAGTTGTGAGAAACAAAATCTGTTAATAGGTAGAAAAATGTACTAGAAATAAAAATGTACTAGAAATAAAAAAGATGAATTCTAAATAGGGCAAGGGATCATATACACTAAGAATATTTATTCCTCCTCCTTCTCTAATCCTCTTATTCTTTCTTTTATTCTTCCTTATAGTATCAATTGTATGTCTTTTTTCTTTTTTTTGAATTGGAGTCTCACTCTGTCACAGACTGGAGTATAGTGGCACACACACGGCCACCGCAGCATCAATCTGCTGGACTCAGGTGATCTTTCTGCCTCCGCTTTCCAAGTATCTGGAACTACAGGTGTGTGCCACCATGCCCAGGTAATTTTTATTTATTGATTTATTGTAGAGACGAGGTCTTGCCAAATTGCCTGGGCTGGTCTCAAATCCCTGGGCTCAGGCAATCCTCTCACCTCTGCCTCTCAGAGTGCCGGGATTACAGGTGTGAGCCACAGCACCTGGCCAATTTTATTTCTAATAACAATAGCAAAGCTATGTCTTTACATGCTTTATTTTGCTTAATCTTTACACTACTCTGGTCAGGTAAATAACAGTAAGTCTATTTACCAATAATTAAACATCAACACAGCATCTTTATAGTATTTGCTAAAAGTCACATTGCTACTCTCAGGGTCAGAATTCAAGCCCAGACTGTTCTGAAAACACAGTTTCTGAAAAACTGACAAAAGCACGATCTGTTATTCACCTTGCTATAACAGTGACCACACTTCACTTTAAAGGAAAAATGTAAACTGTTTTGCAGGGTTGGAAGATGTGCATTAGACCCTTAAGAAACATATTATATCATTAGAGAATATATTATTTTTATGAGGCTGTTGTGTAAAGTACCTGAGAAGAGTAATAGAAATTTAAACTGAAGAGAAAACTTGGGTCCAAGTATAAGTCACCTCTTTAAGGAAATTAAACTTTATTTTAAAAATTGTGGAGTCATTATTTTTCTTCATCAAAAAGTAACTTTATGTGGCATGAAATATAGCAAGAATATTTCAATGTATGATATTTAAAAGGCAACAAATAGTGTTTGACAAATCAAATAATGGAAGTGAAGTAAAGGAATTATTAGAGGATCCTTAGGAAGACAGGAAGCAAGTCATCAACTATGACAGTAGAAAGAACTAGACTCATTAGATGAGGAGAAAGAAAAATTTTGTTTAAACCTGACTTAGCTTTAACAAACTTGGAGACACTTTTTTTTCCTCAAAATGCCTCAAGGTCCTCAATCAAACGTTGGGGAAATTAATACTCTATAAAATCCCAACTTCATCACTCAGACCCTAGACCAGAGCTTCAACATGGCTTCCAACGATGAGCCCTGGTTAAGAAGAGAAGGTTCTGTGGACAGCTCTAGCTGTGCTTTGTATCTAATGTGTTATGCTTCATGAGTGGCACCTGAGTCAAAGACTCTCCAACTACATGTAGTGAACCCAGGAGACTACTGGGTCTATACTATGTCTCAGAGGCAAAAAATCTCCATCAAAATTTCCCCAGTGCAACGGTGACTCAGCCACGGTGCTTTTAGAATATGAAGTCCTCCAAGAAGCTGCTGAAAAATGGCTTCCATCCCAGGGCCCAAAGATGAGGCAGCCTAGGATGAGGAGAGTAGGGAGTGAGGGCAGGGGAAGTCAGTGGCAGGCAGCCCTGCCTGGTGACCTGTCAGTCTCAGAGCCAGTATTTCAGCCCTGTCCATTGGCCTGTCAGACTCAGAGCCAGGATTTGAACACAGGATCTCCAACTGAAGAAGATAGTTATAATGAAGCATAAAGAATAAAATGGGGAAGAGGAAAAGGAAAACCATGACACAAATTTACTAAAAATGAATGGAGTCATTCAGCAGTCATTTAAAGAAAATCATAGCCAGGCTTGGTAGCTCAGCCTGTACTCTCGCACCTTGGGAGGCTGAGGTGAGTGGATTGCCTGAGCCCACGGGTTCAAGACCTGCCTGGGCAACTTGGCAAGACCTCATCTCCACAATAAATCAAAAAATTAGCCGGGCATGGTAGCACGCACCTGTAGTTCCAGCTACTTGGAAGCGGAAGGACTGCCAGAGCCCAGTAGGTCGAGGCTCTGGTGACCGGGAGCGTGCCACTGCACTCCAGCCTGGGCAACAGAGTGAGACTCCAAATAAAAAATAAAATAAAATAAAAATAAAGAAAATCCTTACCCGGATTTTATCACCAGTGAAGAACTGACCAACAAATGGTCCTTTGTGTGTAATTGACAACTGGTTTCAAAATAAAAGAGCCAGACTACCACCTAGAGAGAGAGATACAGAATATTTGCTACCAGGAAACTGTATGAATTATCTGTCCCAGGTCACCCACTTATCAGTCTCCAGGAAAACCAGGTAGAATCTCCCAACTATGACACTGAACAGAACTTCGTTTGTGCCCCGGAGCTTAAGCTGGGTAGAGCAAGTTGCTCTGTTCTGAAGATACAGGGGATTTCTAGTGAACAAGATGGCTCCAGTGACTCTGTAACTCCAGTTAACAAAGAAAAATCAAGCTATGCTTTGGATTCTCAAGGTGACACTGGAAATGGACCTTCTCCAAGCTGTAAATCAGTAATCTTTCTTCATTCTCCTACATCTTCTGTGCAGTATTTTGATAGGAGTAAGCCTGAGAGAAGGGAATGCCAGTATGCAAGGCCCCACCTCTCGCACTATGTTCATAATATTTGGGAAAAGAAGCAGCAGCAGGAGGGACAAATAAACCTATTTTCATTACTCATTATTTCAAGGACAGCAGCAGAATGGATGGGGATGGGCAGCCTCAGCAGCCTCAGAAGGACCCAGAGGAGCTGGTCTTCCAGGGTCAGGCTCTAATGCATCTAAGTCCTAGGGATTTAGGGCAGTGGGTGCCCCTTCCTTCAGTCACAGTAGCAGGGCCGATTTTCTCAAAGTAATGGAGAGTCCTTATGCTCTCAGATGTAACATGCAACTTTACAAATAGTGGTCACGCCTGGGCTCAGTGACTCAGTAATCCCAGCACTTGGGGAGGCCGAGGCAAGTGGATTGCCTGAGCCTGCGGGTTCAAGACCTGTTCAGGCAAGATGGCGAGACCTGTCTCTACAATAAATCGAAAAACCTGCCAGGCGTGGTAGCCTGTGCCTGTAGTGCCTGTAGTTCCAGCTACTGGGAAGGCTGAGGCAGAAGGAGCCCAGCAGCTTGATGCTGGGGTGGCCGTGAGCATGCCACTGCACTCTAGCCTGGGTGATGGAGTGAGACTACAACTCAAACACACACACACACACACACACACACACACACTCATACACAAATAGTGGCCATATCTCTTCTTAGGCTAGATATGCAGCACGGAACTGCAGAGCAACCCATGTCTTAAATCCAGTAGCTTTGGGATGTGACGTTTAGCAGAGGACAATTGGATCAGGAATGTGGCTCCAGGAAATGGTGCTAAACTTCAAAAAGCATCAGCCACAGGTCATCCCACAACCATCCACAAGAAGCTCAAGATATAGAAGTCTCCAGAGCATGCACACAAAAATGCTGATGTCAGAAAAAACCTCATGAGCTGTTAGTCCCTTCTGGTAGGGCAACAAGTTTCACCAGTGGTATAGCCCTCGACATTGCAGTTTATAGTGCCCCAAAGAAGGTTGAGCCAGAGTATGGAGTACAAACCCAACAAGCACAAAGGCAGTAAGTCAACTCCCAAGGGCAGCAGTTACCAAATCCAAAGCAATATGTACTTCAGAAGACAAAGGCTTTTACACAGTCCTGCCTGAGACATTGTCTCTTTCTCAGAGGTAAGATGTCCAACGAGTACACAAATATGAAGGGCCCCGCAGCAGTCTTTGTGTGAAGGGGTCTACCTCCAACTTTGAAACGATTTTCTTAATTTTGAGCCTTAGGATGTAGAGTCATCTCTCAAGTATTCCAATCCAGAGAGTTCTGTCTGTTGGAGCAGGTCCTAGCGTGCTGCCATATGCAGCTATGCAGGCTCTGTGTTCTGCACACCAGGCAGCACTTCATTGCCCAGGCTGGAGTGCAGTGACATGCTCATGGCCACTACATCATCTTAAACAACAGGGCTGGGCTTGGTGGCTCAGTCTAATCCCAGCACTTTGGGAGGTCAAAGCGAGTGAATTGCCTGAGCCCACAGGTTTGAGACCAGTCTGGGAAAACTTGGTGAGACCTCGTCTCTACAATAAATCAAAAATTAGCCGGGCGTGTAGTGCGCACCTGTAGTTCTGGCTACTTGGAAGGCCGAGGTGGAAGGATTGCCGGAGCCCAGTAGGTAGACACTGGGGTGGCCGTGAGTGTGCCACTGCCCTCCAGCATGGGCGACGGAGTGAGACTCCAACTCAAAACAAAAGAAAAAAGCTGAGAGAGAATGATCAGTGCAGTAATAGCATACTCTAGAATGAACATCTACAGAAAGTAAGACAAAAAGTAAAGTTGAATCTTGAATGATTCAGGAATTAAGGAAATCATCCTAAGCAGCCAAAAATCCAAATGTAACTTCTGAATCCCTATAAAATTAATAGCTAATAGCCTACGGTTGATCAGATGCCTTACCAAGAGTATGAACAATTGATTAACACATTTTATATGCTATATACTGTATTCTTACAATAAAGTATGCTACAGAAAAAGAGGTAAAGCCATAAGGAAGGGAAAATATATTTATTATTCATTAAGTGGAAATGGATCATCATGAAGGTCTTCATGTTCCTGATTCTCCTGTTGAGTAACGTGAAGAGAAAGTGGAGCAGTTAGTCTTGCTCTCAGGGGTGATAGAGGTGGGGAAAAATCTGTGTATGTGGACCCATGCAGTCAAAACTCATGTTGTTCAAGGGTCAACTGCAATGCTAAATATAACTTTTGTTCTATAGTATCATGTACAGTAGAAAGATAATTTAAAACAATATTCAAAAAAAGGGCAGAAAGTATTTGAAGGTCATTATTGACCTTCGGCATAGTTTCACTGGTAATAAGGTCTAAAGCCAAAGAATAATGAGTAAAAAAGTTTTAAAAGAGATAGAAAATACAGTGTAAGTGTTTCAAGATATTTGGAGATGTGGAAAAGGAGAAAATCTATAAGGTCTGTTTAGCGCATTAGCTAGATCAAAGAAAGACTTTTTAAAACTACTGTTAACCACTTATATATTCAATGGTGCATAGAAAGTTGATTTCTATGTACTATTTTATTTTATTTCATTACTTTTAATTTTTTTATTTTAAAGATGTGTGGTACAATTCAGGGTTAGGTAGACAAATGTTCATTATGCAGGTACCTTTGTTGATGAGGTGTGTCCCCTCCCCCTGCAGATTCCCACTACTGCCAAACCTTTTCTTATAGTATTTTAAAGCATACCTTGGATTAAACTAAATAACATTTAACTGGTCAAAAATGTATGAAGAAACTATAATTTTTTAAAGGATTGAGAATATAAAAGAAGTCAAAAATAACTAATAGATAAAGCCAAAAAGGGAGGAATGGAGAGGATATCATAAATAAGATTAGAGAAAATAAGTTGGGACAGTTGTACACTAAAAAAGGAAGAAAAAAATAAGACAAGTAAATATACCAGTAAGTTTTTGATATACAAGGCTGGTGTGGGTGTAGGGATAGGATGAGATTAGGAAATGTCTTCTTGGATGTCTTAGTTTCTTTTTGATGTAATTGACAAAATTAGGTGGTGAGTATGATCATGTTGGATGGCCAGAAAGGTGTAGAAGTTTCAGAGAAAGCTTTGGCATGCTGCACACATCATGGAAAAGCCAAGGTGGAATAGCGTAAGGCTCTAATGCGATGCAACAGGAGTCTTCGCATATCTTGTCTCTCCTTAGCTAAGGCTTGCTACTTAGGGAAGGAGAATACTAAAGTGGGTGACAAGTAGTAGACACGCACTCAATATGAAGCTTCTTTCTCCTTGCTTCTGCGAGTATCATGGGCATTGAGAGCACAAAGTACTGAAAGAAATCACAGACAAAAGCCGTAGTTGCAGCAGAGTCATCTGCAAAATAGTGATGTTGCTCAGAATGGAGACAGATATGGAGTTTATGATCTTATTATAGGTAGAGTTTTAAAAAAATATGGATAATTTGATCTTTAAGCATTGTGATCATTGAAGGATTATTCTAGAAAGAGTGTAGGAGTGGGATGCCTAAGCAGAGCGGAGGAAGAGTTTCCAAATCTTCCAGGAAACTGAGGCCTGTAGGTTCTGTCAGCATTTGAGAGATAATACACCTTGACAATAACCAGGAGACAAAGGAGAACATCTTATGGTATTATGGTACGTGCACCTGGGGAAGCAGACCATAGGGAACAAAGTACTTTGTAAGGACAAAGACTATGCTCTTTAAGCTTGACCAATGCCACAGAGTCATCTGACTTCAGGATCACATGAGTTTTAACCCTAAATCTTTCAACGGTGATTAGGAGGCATTAAGATTTAAATGTTTAAATGCACTGTCTCATTTTTCAAGTACCATGTAAGTAAACATCACATACACTTCCCTCCATCTAAAAATCAAATCAAATCTATTACTTTAAAGTCATACCTTGTATGACTAAATTTTCTAAAAAGATTATTTTTCATGTCTCCCTTGAAGGTGATATATAAATTGCATTTAATATATTTAATACATGATAATATCATCAAAAACAATGTAATTGAAATTCATTAGCATATTAATCTTTAGAAGACTATGATACAGAGGGGATAGATATTACTTTAACCCAGATAATTGAGGCATTGAGTAGTTAGCTACCTATCTAAAACCAATTTTTTTTAAAAGCTGAAAGCTATAAATTGTAGATGATTTTATATTGTACCTGACCTAGCTCAGAAAAAAAAAATAAAAAGAATCAAAAGAGGCAGATTCATGCTTTCCAGGCATGCCCCAGGAATGGAGGATTCTCTTTTTATGTTAATGCACTCTCTTTGAGTCAAAAGCTGACAGTGCATAGACAACAAAGAGACTGCTAAGTCTGCTGTCCAAAAATACTCACCACAATTTGTCAGGTTTCACATTATACATGGCTTTTTTCACATCGCTGGCCTCTAAACATAAAATATCCTGTTGGTTTCACTAATTAAATAGAGTGAGATCAAAGGTTCACCAATGTCTATCTGACTGCCTCACGGTATTCCAGAACTGAAAGCAAATGAGAAGTATAGGTAAAATGTGTCAGAAGTTCCAGATATTGAATTCTCTTTTTTTGTTTCTTTACCTTTAAAAAATAATAATAATAAAATCAGGTAGTCCATCAGTGCTGCTTATCTTTCCTTTGTATTTTCCCTTAATCAGATAATTGTTTTGACATCAGAGTTGGAGGAAACTGAAGTACAGAATGTAGAGATGCCAAATATCTCATTTGTGTAGAAAAATGGCATTGCACTAGGCTCCAAAAATACCATGATGAATATTTCTCTTGGTAGAAAAAGACCCTGGAACAATGCATTTTCATAAGTCAATAATATATTGCAGAGGAAGATGCATTAAAATAAAATATGGCTGGCCTTGGGTGACTAAATACCTACTTTAGACTCATGAATCCATCCATAGATTATTCACAATGGAGTTATTGTTTACAGGAAATTCCAGTGTCAAAGGGATGATCTAATCCTGATGCCTTTGGAGTGAGTCAATATTGATTACTGTCATTAAGGGAGCAATAAGTAATGGATTTGAAAAGGACCATTATGTTTTGGCTAAAAAAAACTTGAAAACCATTGTTAAATTTTTTTTTAAATATGCCAAGATGCACTCACTACATCTGTTTTTCTCCAAACAAACGCATTTAATTGTTCCAGGATTTATGAAGATAAACATAAAGTAGATTTGGAAAGTTTAAAAATGTCTTTTATCTAATGGTATTTTATATCTGATATGGTTTTTCATATCTAATATGACTTTAAACATACGTAGAAGATTTTCATTTGGGTTTTCCCATGCAAACATAAAATAGGTTAACCAAAATTTAAAATGACAAATAATTATCAATGAAAGGTTACCAGGGAAAAAAATGTAAATGCCTGCATACTTAGCAACAAAAATTGCTTTCTTCAATATGCTCGTTATTAAAATGTAATAAAAATCTCTCCTGAAAACCAGATGGTAGATGACATGATAAATTAAAGCCCTACATAAGTGCGAATAGAAAAAAAAAACTTGTTGCTGACATAAATGACATTTACAATATCACATATGTTTTTTCTAATGAATATGAGATGATCTTGATATTGCAAAAGATCTTTATTCCAGAATGCAACAGCTAAAGGAGAAAAAGTGAGGCAGCAACTTGCATTTCTATAGAAATAAAAAATGCTATCTATGACCAATATTTCAATTTGAAAAAGAATATTTGAATAGTAATGAAAAATTAACACAGCTAGAAAGAATACTGATTATTTTTCAATTAGAATATCTTATTCTTCTTTTATTCCTATTTGTGACATAGATTAAAAAATAAAGTTTAAATCTAATATATTTAATACCTACCAAGTACCTTGACTCTGATCAAATGTACTCCAAATTATTATATTAATATTTATATGACTATTTATATGACTATGGTACAATTTTACTTACCAGCAGGTGATAAAGTCCCAGTAAATGTTATGAAAACCTGTGATTTCTAGGTTACCAAAGGCTTAATTCGAAATATATATATATATATTTTTTGAGTTGGAGACTCACTCTGTCGCCCAGACTGGAGTGCAGTGGCCGCTCCCAGCCACCACAGCCTCGACTTGCTGGGCTCTGGCAATCCTTCAGCCTCAACCTTCCAAGTAGCCGGAATTACAGGCATGCACTACCACGCCCGGTTGATTTTTTGATTTATTGTAGAGATGAGGTCTCGCTGCCCAGGCGGGTCTCGAACCCACGGGCTCAGGCAGTCCACTCACCTCAGCCTCCCAAAGGCGCGGGATTACAGTCTGAGCCACCACAGCTGAGTGATTGGGGCACATTACTGAACTACTTTAATCTTTTTATTTCTTTTTTCAAAATTGGGGATTTCATTAATCTATAGGATAAAATAGCTGGTATGCTTTTTTAACAGGGTGAAGTAAGCAACACAATACAGTACCTGACACATCCTAAGCCCTCAGCAAAACATCAGTCATTATTACATTATTACAGTTCACAAGTTGTAACAACTGCAAACAAAAACGTAAATTAAATACTCCAATACTGAATGAAGTCCATTTGTTCCCTCAATTTTCAGTCTCATTTCTTAAGCTATAATGTAACCTGTTTTGGCAGATTCTCTTCAACAGTTGCTCTTCATGCCTGGCTGTGAAAACATTAATGGCACTGCATAACCAACAACAATTCTCAGCTAACTCCATCAGTAAAATATCAGGAATTGTTTCTTGTTAGAAATGGCCAATAAACTGCTTATTGCTTTGCAAATATTGAACCTGGGAAAATAATGCTACATCTGCTGAAACTTTACAGAAAGTAGCTGATGGCCCATTAAATATATAAACATAAAAGAAACAAACAAGAATAATTGTGAGATCTTAAGAAGTCTGGTCACTGAGTGTTCAAGCTGAAAAACCGGTGAGATTCAGAAAAGAAAATTAAACAGTGAATATGTAATATTCTTAGATTTTTTATTTTAGATCTATCACAACAAAACTTAATAGATAGCTATAGAAATAGTAATATTTAAATGGAAAGCCCATATTCAGTTAGTCTTATCTAAGTGGTAGTACATTTTCTCACATATGTGGGTGGTAACTAACTTTATTGGTAGTCTGCCTCAGTATTAAAACTGAAGTTGAACAATGGTCCCATTCAACAAATAAACATTGACATGAATTAATGATAGAAAAGTTCTCCATCTGGCCTAAGCAATAATGAGTATTTGAATTCAATACCTTTGCAAACTAATGAATAATTACATTTTAATTGGTGTTTGATGATCCAAGATGTGAGGGTTTAGTCTGAAAGCTAATTTCACATACTGTGTTTAATAGGCCATTAATATTTTTTTTCATAACAGGTATTGTATATTAAAAACACATAAGCCTGGGTATGGTGACTCACGCCTGTAATGCTATCACTTTGAGAGGACGAGGCAAGAGGATGGTCTGAGCCCAGGAGTTCAAGACCAGCCTAGGCAACATAGCAAGATGTCGCTTCTACAAAAAAATCAAAAAAATTAATTGAACATGGTGGTGCATACCTGAAGTTCCAGCTACTAGGGAGGCTGAGTGGGAGAATCACCTGATCCCAGGAAGTCGAGGCTGCAGTGAGCTGTGATCATGCTACTACACTCCAGTCTGGGCAACAGAGTGAGACTCCAACTCAAAACACACACACACACACACACACACACACACACAAGAAACGACTTATAAATTTGTATAGATGATGTATTAGTTAAGTTATCAGCATAAACCAGATGGTCTTCAAAATGTTTAGCTGAAACAAATTTCATAGATCGTGTATATACACAGGTGAAGGTGAAGTTAAGGACACCAAGAAGACATGGAGAAACACCCAGGAAATAGCAACAGCAGGAAGCCAGTACTATCCTGAGCTGAAGGGACAAGGCGAGATGCAGTGTTTATGACAGCCCAGCCAGAGAAAGATGTGGACAAGGACAGCCAACAGGAGATGTGGACACAGAGGAAGGGAGTTCCTCGCAGAACAAGAGAGTAATATGTATGCACATCCAGACCAGTGTTCCCTCATAGCTGTCATCTTCATCAAATGCTCTCCACTGGCTGAATCCAGAAAGCCAGAGGCCAAGAAAGCCGGCAGATGCAGTCTCTGAGGGTCAAACTCCCAGGCTACAACACAGGGCAGAAAAGAGCTGGGAATGAATAAGGAGGTCTGGGGTGGGAGAGAGGATAAACAGAAAGCAAAAAGCACAGATGAATAAAATGTGATTGAATTGCAAGCTTCACTTTTAAAGTGTCTGATAGTGATACTATAAAAGAGATGATAAAACTTTTCTTTATGGTAACTGTTTCGCTATATGCACAAAATTGTTCCATCCACCACGTTTCAGCTTTAAGTATTTTTTAATTCATACAAATGCATGCAATAAAGTGCAATTACAGCTCAATTAAAGTTCCAGTGCAATTAAAGCACATTGAAAATAAATGGAACAAAACAAATCTTTGATGTTGTTTTTGTTTGCATTTACTGAGATTTTGACTCTTTAAAGTACCAATCTGTTATTAGAGATATAGTGGAGCTATATGGATTTGCTATGAGGTTTACCCAATGAATTACAATAAATCATTTATCAGAATACTGCATTAAGTTGTATATAAAAATCTTGGATTTCAGAAGGCAAAAAGGTTAAAATACACATTTGTACATTCAAATAGAAGGCTCTATGAACTGAAGTTTTGATAGCACTTAAATGGAAAAAAATGGGGAGAACAGAAAATATCTCAAAATGTTCAAAGATGTCTTGGACATCAAAATCAGTAAATGAATTTTAAAATGTTCACGCTGAATAAAACATCTGCTTTTATTTCCAATCAAAACAACGAACGCTGCATGTCCACTTATCTTCTAAGTTATAATGGATAAGAATGTTCTGGGAGGTTAAAATCAGGGCAGCCTACTAAAGAATAAACACATATTTTCTCAGTTCATATTATATTAAGGAATTGAAAATATTAGATTAAGTGATGCTAGTAACACAAATAAGTCTACATTATTAGTTCTCATTCTAATGCTTACAATTTATATGACGAGGAGAAATTTCAGGACGTATTATGTTTACACACACAAACACAATGGTGATATAAAAGAGTTTAATAAGAACTACATATTGAATGATAACTAATCAGGAAATGATTAAAAAGAAAGTGGCATTTGCATTGGCACTTGACAACTGTGTCATCATGAACCCCAAAGAGGAGGAGGACACTCAAAAAATAGAAAACAGACCAAAAATAAAATGAGTTGAAACTATATATACATATGCACATACATATCATTTAAAGGGCACCGTATAAAACATCTTCCTAGAACAGAAATTGTGTGTGTGTGTGTGTGTGTGTGTGTGTGTGTGTGTGTGTGTGTGTGTGTTGTAGTCTCACTCCGTTGCCCAGACTGGAGTGCAGTGGCCGCTCCCGGCCACCGCAGCCTCGACCTGCTGGGCTCTGGCGATCCTTCCACCTCAACCTTCCAAGTAGCTGGAACTACAGGTACACGCCACCATGCCCGACTAATTTTTGATTTATTGTAGAGATGAGATCTCGCCAAGTGGCCCAATGGGTCTCAAACCCGCGGACTCAGGAAATCCAGTCACCTCGGCCTCCCAAAATTCTGGAATTACAGGCTGAGCCACCAAGCCTGGCCCAGAACAGGAATTTTCTTTTTTTTTTTTTTTTTAAGTTGGGAGTCTCACTCTGTGGCCCAGACTGGAGTGCAGTGGCCGCTCCCGGCCACCGCAGCCTCGACCTGCTGGGCTCCGGCGATCCTTCCGCCTCAGCCTTCCAAGTAGCCGGAATCACAGGCACGTGCTACCACGCCCGCTGATTTTTTGATTTATTGTAGAGATGAGGTCTTGCTGCCCAGACGGGTCTCGAACCCTCGGGCTCAGGCAATCCACTCACCTCAGCCTCCCAAAGGCGCGGGATTACAGGCTGAGCCACCGAGCCTGGCTAGAACAGAAATTTTTAAGAGAAGTAGTGTGTACTATGTATAGTTAATTTTGCAAAAGCAGGCTAAATCTAATCATAAGTAAACTTACAATGGCGATTTTCCCAAATGCAGAAAGTGAAGTTCATCACACAGGCAGTAGGGAATCACTGAAGCTGTTTCTGCTGAAAAGTGGTCTAATGGAAGAATCTGGGGATGAAATAGACCAGTTAGAAGAATTAGAGAACAAGACATTCCCAGAGGGTAAGGAGAGCCTGTGGTTGAATTAATAGTAATGACTCTCCCCAAAGAGAAAGATAACAGAAATATTTAGAAAATGATAGGATAGACTAGATCTTTGTTTAGAACACGTCACTAGTGGAAAATAGGGAGTTAAAGATAACTTGAAAAATTCAAGCCATGGTGATTACAATAATGCCAGCAGTGGAAACAGAGCTGGACAGCTGGCCAGGGAAAGTACTCATGCCTTTAGGCTAAAAACAGCTTCTTTAGGCAGTTTCTCAGAGCATCTTTGGAGAGAAAACTTCTGTTTCTGTACTCATTCAAAAATCTTCAGACTGTGCAGTGACCCTCAGGAAAATTTTGTTGTTAGTTTTATCTTTTTTATTTTTAATATTACTTAATGTTACTTTTAATTGACAAACATTATTTGTCTATATGTATAGGGTACAATACGGTGTTTTGATACATGTATACGTTGTGGAGTGATCAAATTAGGCTAATTAGCATTTCCATCACCTCAAATACAATCATTAGCATTTCTTTATGTAAAATCATTTAAAATTCTCCCTTTTAGCTATTTTAAAACATGCAGCATCATTAAATATTGTCAGTGTGCTATGCAATAAACCACCAGAACTTATTTCTTCTATGTGACTAAAACTTTTCACCTGTTGACCCATATCTCCTCTTTCTTGTCCACCACCTCCCACCCAGAGTCTCTGGTAACCTTTCTATTCTCTACTTCCATGAGTTCGACTTTCCTATATTCCACATATAAGTAAGATCATACAGTATTTGTTTCTGTGTCTAACCTATTTCACTTATCATATGTTCTCTAGTTCAACCACGTCGTTGCAAATGATATAAGTTGCTGTATATTAAAAAGTATAAATCATTGATTTAAAAAATTGAAGATTAAGTAAATAAATGGAAAGATTTATTAGTGTATTGGAAGGATTGATAATTTAAAAGCTCATATTACCCTAAGCAATCTACTGATTCAATGCAATCTTTATCAAAATTCCAATGTTGTTTTTCACAGAAATAGAAAAACAATCTTAAAGTTCATGCGGAACCACAAGAGACCCCAAACAACCAAAATAATCTTGATAAAAAAGAACAAAGCTGAAAACATCACACTACTGATTGTAAAATATATTGCGAAGCTATGGTAATCAAAACAGTATAGCAGTGACATAAAGATAGACACACTGACCAATAGAATAGGACAGAGGACCCAGAAGTAAACCAACACAACTAGGGTCAATTGATTTTACTGGACAGAGGTTTCAAAAACACACAATGGAGGGAAGGACAGCCTCTTTAATAAACTGTCCTGGGAATACTGGATATTCATGTGCAGAAAAATAAAATGAACCCTTATTTCATCCATGGTACAAGAATCAACTAAAAAGTAATTGAATATAAAACCCAAGGATTCCTACCTGATTCCTATCTGAAATATTTGACTTTCTAGGAAAAAGAGTTACTAAAGAGGAGTTGGTGTTACAGAATCTGGAACCTGGGACCATGAGGTGACTACTTGGCTAGAAAAAGTCACAGATTAAAGATAAAAGGCGTTTTGATTGGGACTTGGAACACCTGAGGAGATGTAGCCACTGATGGGGATGGTGCCTGAAGCAGAGAAGTTGAGAAGGAAAGCTCTAACTTTAATTCTTCTTGCCAGTACCTACTATTAGAAGATTACATAAAATCTTGTTGACAAGAAAAATCTAGAATAGTAGGAGTTAGCTTTCTATGAAACAGCAAAGAGGGAGGAGTGGAGAATGGATCTAAAGACAAATTACCAGCAAAGACCAAAAATAAGATTTTAAAAATTGACTTGCATGAAACAGAAATTACCATATGATCTAGTTAAGAATCAAAAGCTTAAAATCATTAAATTATACTAACCTGACTTGTTTAAGTCGGTTAAGGCCTTGAGCCTGCCTGACCAAGACCCATCAAAACAGCTTCTATATATAATTAAAACTCTTCTTAATTCATAAACAACTTCTATATGTAATTGAAACTCTTCTTAATTCATAATTTTCTCTTAACTGGAAAATTTTAATAATCCAAACCCCTCCAAAACATCACCCATACTACTGTTAGATGTAGTGGTGGTTCTTTAGATATATTCATGCCAAAAATTTGATTAAAAGTTTTACATTCATGGGTTATTATAGTAAGTACAGGCTTATGATTAAAATACTTACAAGATATTTCACAATATCCACAGTTTAAACCTTGCCTGCCTCCATGACCTGTCTTACACTGATTTTCATTTACTTTCAAAGTGCCAGCTGCACCATACTATTTACAGTTTCTAGAAAATTCTAGACCCCTAAGCCTACCTTCAAAGGTCTCATTTTGAAATATCTTTCACTATCTTGTCCAATCTACCTCTCAAATAATATTCCAGTATTTCATTTATGTATCAGCTTCTCTGAAACCATCATGCTAAGTAAAATTGGTCATATTGTTTTATGCTACTGCTGGTACTCGTACATCTGCAATAACAGTGATAATAAAAGTAGTAAGATGCTCCACCACAGATTAAAATTAGATTTTTTATTTTCCCTACTTCAGGAACATAGATTGTAAATAGTCTTTAAAGGCAACTACTTTAGAAAATAACAAAATCACCCTACCGTCTTTAGAAGCAACTTCCATCAGAGGAGTAATGTAGGACTACAAGTTATGGACAACTTTCTTGGAAGATGGAAAAGTACTCCAGATTCCAAGGAAAGAAAATGCCAGGGGGATAATGAGGACATGACTATTGCAAGGTATAGATACTGAGACATTACTAAATCTTGGAACAACAATCTTGGTACAAAGGGACATTTTAACTGATAGCTTCGAACAGAAATTTGTAGACTGTAGTCTTGGAAGACTAATCATGGCCATGGCAGAAGGACACAATGACATGAACTTCATTTTCACTGAAAGACTACTGACTAGAATAATGACCAGTGAGAAGTCACTGCCACACTGACCCAATATCTTCAGCCTTTGTGTGGAGTACTTCAACAGCTGTAACTGTAAGAATCAAAGGCAGAAGAGGGTTATTCAGACTCTACTTGACCCTTTACTTGGTTATATTGACTGGACTGTCTCTTTGTTTAGGGTCTGAAAGCCAGTTTCAAGAAGAATTAGAATAAATGTAAGTGTGATTGTGTGATTACCAAGATGTAATATCAGGCCATTATGTACTTAATCAAGCAAATGCGAAATTAAACAAATATGTTTATAGTTTTTATGCTAAAGTTTATATTGCTATATTGCTAAAATTTGCACTACATAAATATCACTTAATTATAATTCACTGTTACATGTCTAGCCCTTCTTCTCTCCTCTAATCTGTTGGGAGGTAGAACATACATTTTACTTATTTGTTGCTTCAACTCTCTTCCTCAGTTTTCGGAAGCTATTAAATAATCAGTGAAATCTCATTTTTAAAAAATTCATATGTAAATAAAGGAATCATTTTGATGATGTCATTTTCTTGAGCTAGAGATACATTTTAAAAGTACAATAATACTAAAATTATTTTTACATAAATTGCTAGAAAAAGAAAAAAATCAAAGCATAAAGACAACTATCTGATCAAAGTGTGCAACATTCTTCAAGTAGATGTAGTGAAGAATTTTAAGGTTGAGGAGTAAGTTATATAATAATAAAAAAAAACCTATAGTTTTAGTTACTTTTGTTGAGATCATACAGATAAGTAGCTGATAACAGACAATTAACTTCTGTGGTCTATAGAGTCAAGGTCTATGTCCATTATCTGAGTCATTTACTTTTTATCACCATTTAAAGATAAGATTACTAAACTTATGTGTGGGAACTATTATAAACTTATTGCTGCCTCCAGATATTTATGAACTAGCAACTTTACCTCAGTTTTACAGAGCTAAAGTAGAACACATGCCTTTATAATAAAAAGCAGGTGTCATAAAAGAAGAGAGAAGGCATACTGTTAAGAAGTTTCTTTAAGATACCTTCAATATTTTGGGTACCCATAAACAAGGATTTTCTGCTATTTTCTGGAGAACAGCTTGCTAAAATAGAGGAATTGTAACAAAAAGTGGGGAGATAAAAGGAAATGTGATGATGCAGAGGGAAGTTCGAAGAAAATAGTCTACTTAAGAGCATGTTCTGTAGTGAGGCCAAGGGACTATACTTATTTTCAGCAAAACACAGAGTTCATTAATGAAGGATAGTAAGAGGTGAAGTAGCAAAAATAATGCAACATGAGTCACTTAGATAAGAAGCTCAAGTCCTCTAGTTGTGTCACTTAGCTTGTTGTTAAGCTTTAAATAAAACCACCAGTGCAAATGTCAAAGAAACATATTTTTTCCTCCACATTTCTCCAGAGAATCTAAGAGAACTTAAATTTTTCATCCTCACTCTTGACTCTAATTTTCCATTTCTACTTACTTCTTAATTTCTGCATGTTATATTCTTTTCCAAATTGTCCCCTTTTTGGGAAATATGCCAACCATTTAAATAGGAATGCAAATGTAGGAAGTTTTTAGTGAAGTGATGAAGTAACAGAAAGGATAAACTGCAGTAAAGCATAAGAAAGGATTTAGAGCTAGTAATCCTTGCTAGTTATAGGCCAAGTTGCTAAAACAATATAAACTGAGAATTCAGTGACTCAAACAAAATTGGACTTTATTTTATTTCATGTATTAGTACAGAGATGAGTGATTAGGGCTGGTATGGTAGTTTTTTATGCTCATAAAAGTGACTTTTAGTACCCCTCGTTTCCCAACCAATGAAAAGGAGTAAGAAGAAAATGCAAAAAAATGGTGTTTTCTTTATACATGTTACCCACAGCTGAGTATACTCATATCTCCGCTTGCCAAAGCTCATTGGTCCCCATTAGTGCCCTGGAAACATCTAGCTGCAAGAGAGGCTGAGAAATTGAGCTATGACTATGACATTCAGGAGCCTAACTAAAACGGAAGAGATTCTAGTTCTGCTAGAAAGAATGCATTGATCTCTCTTATACCTTGTTATATATTAACAAATAACTTCTTGATATTTTGCTAGGATTCTCCTAACCTCACCACCTCTAAGAATTTCTCATTCTTTCTACTTGCCTGAATAAGCTGAAATATCTTCTTACTGTGTTGCATAAAGCAATTTATTTCATTTTATCTCACTTTTGCCTTCTAGACAATGCCTTGAAGATGTACTACTTCATAGTAATCCCACCTTGGTATTTTTTTTTTTTAACAAAGACCATATGACCAAGTGAATTACTTTGCCTTTTTCCACAGGAAGCAGAAATTCAGGTTGTTTTACAGAGTAGTTTCTTTTTCAGTACTATCACAGATAAGTACCTCAATGTGGAAGACTGAATGCAACCATAAGACATTTGCATATTAAGCAGCCGTTTATATGGAGTCCTTGACTATCTTCATCAAGGAAAAGATTTTTCCACTTTAGAAGACAAATGGACTTGGTGTTACATGCATGTTGAATTATAATAGAAGGAGTAAAAGCTGGGTCCATTCAGAAAGAAATATGTTTTCCTAATTCTTTGCAACACCAAATTTATCATTACTGTATTTTTTATTATCACCTTCCAAATCTCATGTTAAGATAGCTTTAGTCTGCTCCAGAGTTGTTGCCTTTTGTGGCCTGTTGATAAGTGTCTTATAATTAGAACCCCACAAAATCAAGTTGAATGAAAAGACATTCACTTAATACATATTGTGCCAGGCACTTTACAAGTTGCTGGAAATAAAAAAATATATAGTCTCTGACCTCACAGAGGTCACAACCTAGTGGGAACAAAGACAGAAAAAGTGGCAATTCTGATATAATATAGTAGATTCCTTATTGGAAGACAGCAGTGGATGTCATAGACTCACCTTGAAAAAATATCCTAGGAAAAACAAGGAGGTCTCCTCAGCCAAGTTGACACCAGAGAATTAATACTTAACACAAGTAAAGAGGAGGGAGTATAGGAAAAAAAATTCCAGCAAGAGAATGAGTGCCTAGGCTAGAAGGCATTATCCTTCTAATGTTTTCTGGAAGTATCTTAGACACTGGGGACAGCAAGGGGATTGTATTGATTTGACTGTCAAGAAGTCAATAAGGAAATATCAAACTGATGAGTTTTATGATTACCTACAATTTCTGAGTTTTCACATGACAGCATTAGAGCACCACTGAAGGATATTAAACTATAAAATCATTTTTGGAAAAGCCATCTTGGTGGATATGGATTGTAGATAACCTGAAAGTATGTGGCAAATTAAGACACTGCTATGTATTAAGCTTGTGGTTACTCCTCAATATCCAAATGGCATAGATGAACGTTCAATGCTATCATTACAAGTAAGCACTTATTAGAATTCTGATATCAGTATAGATGTGTGTATAGCTTTATATAATTGCATATGTAATTTGCCCACATAAATTTTATAATATATACTTTGAATATATTTGTAATATATTAAGAAACATTTTGTAAGTAAATCAATAACAGAACTCAATCCTGAGAATCATACTACAGCCAAGAGAAAACTTTACAGACATAACACCAGGTCATTTGAAACCTCTATACAAAGCCTCCCCATGTCTTTCCATCACACAGAGAACAGAAACCTGTTTACTCTCTCTGACGAAGACTTCATGATTTGACGAGAAGAGGTTTTGTAATTTTATCTCTTGCCATTTTCCACCGACTGCTTGGATTACACCAATCTCATAGTCATGACAGTGCAGACTTTGTTTTGTTTATAAGTCCCAACTACCTAGAGCAGCACCTAGCACCTAATGAGCACTCAACATATCTTGGCAAAAGAAATTTAAATGCATATAGGTAGTTCAAAGCAGCTAACTATAAACAGCATTTTTCTGATGTTACATTTATTAGGACAAGTTGGCCAAATTGCCCAGATGCTGCACAAACAGCAGATTTTCTCCCAAATTCTGAGATACATTCTCTGAACATCATAGAGGGTAATATTGGTGTCATCCATCTTAACACTTTTATAAAGTGCCAAGATGAGCCATCAAAAAGAAAATGGAGGACAAAAATTGATGAATGTGGAATAACCTAAGCATTCATTTAAAAAAGAGACAGCTTACCAGTTAATAACCATGTTTGCAAGGATTCTGGTTCAGTGAAACAATGAAAAAAGATATTCAGAGTATTCCTGTCCTTAAACTCACTTAAAACACCATATTAGTTAGTCCTTGTAAGGTAGGAAGAAAAAATGTCAGACAAGACAAACCCTCAGGGAGATACAATCAAGTTGGTCCAATTAAGCTTAGTTTCTTAGCTATCCAAGTATATAGTTCATATGTTACAGGGCAATAATGTCACAGAGACAGTAAATGGTATGACTGTCCAAGGGGACAGAATTTAAAAAGCACTGTGACATTAAATGCCACTGATGTGAACTTCTTAAACAGGTTTTGCTAAACAGAAGATAAAAGGGATAAATTGGAAAAAATAATATTAAAAGCATGGATGCCAGTGTGTAGAAAACAGATTTCCCCCTCCCAAAAAAAAGAAGGGGGTTGCCCAGCTCAGGATTAACATTAAAACATACGTTTGAAATGTAATAATGTCAGATTATAAAAATTCTTAAGTGTTCGAATAAATGGATAAATATTTCTGATTTATTTTTTTATACTAATTGAGAACTGCAGGGATTTCTGTCATTTCCTATTTTAACATTTGCACCAATTTACAACTCAAATTATATAAAGCTCTAAGACTTTATATAATGTTGTAAACAGTACATAAAAGTTATAATTTGCTGGGCTCGGTGGTTCAGCCTGTAATCCCAGCACTTTGGGAGGCTGAGGTGAGAGGGTTGCCTGAGCCTGCGGGTTCGAGACCCACCCAGGCAACTTGGCGAGACCTGGTCTCTGCAATAAATCAAAAATTAGCCAGATATAGTAGCACATGCCTGTAGTTCCAGCTACTTGGCAGGCTGAGGCTCAAGAATCGCAGAAGCCTAGCAGGTCGAGGCTGTGGTGACCACGAGTGTGCCACTGCCCTCCAGCCTGGGTGACAGAGTAAGACTCCGACTCAAAAAAAAAAAAGGTATGATCATGAGTAGAATGGGAAGTAGCACATAGTATATTTTTTAAAAAGAAAAACAAAAGTTATAAATTATGAAAGGCATTTTTAATAAAAGAAATAGTTCACAAAGTTTATATTTTATAAATAAAATTTAATCTTTACAAGAATGTAGTAGATTTATTTTAGAAAAAATACTTTCTGGATCATATGTTCCTGATGCTACAGGTAAATGTGCTCGTTGTTTATCAACTAGAAAAATTAAAAATTTGTGATCAAAGTAAAACATTAAAGCTCTCTGAATTTTTAAGTTTACTGGTTCCAATGACAGTTTTACAGCATAATCCATACTGTAATACTAATACCACTACTTCCTATTTGGAAGCTAGCTTATTGAAATCATACCTTAGGTACATGTCAACTTTTCAAGTCAAGTTTTTAAATGGAAAAACATGTATAAATTTTGCTTATTGTTAAAATTATCCTAGAAAAAGACAACTACAGGCTGACCATGCAGTACAGTATAGATAATTTGTGAAACACCTTCTTATGCTAATTTTTACATGCACTAAAGTTTGCAAACCACAGAAATAAAGAAATCAGAAGTAAGCATATACATATATATGCTTAGATATGAAAGATATTCTGGCTCTAAGGTAATTGCTATACTCTGTGAAAAGAGAAAGTAAGAATGAATCTAAAATTTTCTCTCATGTACTCCATTTTTACTCCATTTTTTAGCATTGCTTTTGGAATATTAAAACATATTAATGGATGTGTTCTTCTTTTTTTTTTTTTAGAACAGAAAAAGAGAATCATAGCTACCCAATGAGTGTGCCATGGTGTTCCATAGTGAATACAAATTTATTGGGAGATTAATTTTTACACTCATTCAAAAATTTACATTTTTTAATTATAGATGCATAGTATATATATATTGCATTTTTTGCAAACTCATATATTTAAAATTTATTGTTTTGACCTTTATATCTTTAATTTTAACTTCCACCACCAAAGAAATCTCTATAGCATTTGTAACAATGAGCATCTCCCCTGAGTAACACATTTAATCATCCCACATAGTCTTATTACTTCAGTCAATTTTATTCTGTAACCAGTTTGAGATTCTTTTTATGTGAACATTTAAAATACTTAGCTTTGTTTTTGATTTCATGTACTCTTATTTTTTACATTTTTATTATGCTTGTAAGATTTTATGAATAACACCAACCAACATAAACAGCTTCATTGCAACAGTGCGATGTTACACATCTCTCTGACCTTTCCATTGGATAATTTCAGTGAGTGAGATTATTACTTAAGCAATAATGTATTTATTATAAGTAAAATTATTTATTTGGTATGGACATTTTTATTGTACTACATTAATCTACTGAGAGTAGTACATAGTTAATAGCACTAGTAAAAATCCCTGGAGAAAAAAATGACAGAAGAAAATATTATTTTTTTCTACAAGGATATATAAAGATAAACAAATTTGAAATAAATTCCTAAACTATTTAGCATGGTAAAATAATATTACTAAACACATAAGACATTACAAACGCTACTTTGGAGATGTCCAGGAATAATAACTTGATATTAATACAATATTTTGCTTTATTCATTGATAGACTATCTATATGTAAAATTACACTGCAAGTTTATTTATAGTAAATAATATGAAGATAACACCATGCTTAAATGGATGGTTTAGTTAGTTTAAATAATATGAAGGTAACACCATGCTTAAACACCATGCTTAAACAGTGTTTAAGTTCTAACAACACCAACGTCAGTAAAGATTTAGAACAATGATTTAAAAAGTGCAATTAGGGTTGAAATTTTATATAACTATTTTTGAACACTGGCATTTTCTTCTAATGCTAAAAAAAAAAATGCAGCACCCTTCTTGATAAAAACGCTCGAAAATCTCGACATACATGGAACATACCTCAAAATAGTAAAAGTCATCTATGAGAAATCCCCAGCCAGCATACTCCTAAACAGACAAAAATTGGAAACATTTCCCCTGAAAACAGGAACAAGACAAGGATGCCCACTCTAACCTCTCCTGTTCAATATAGTATTGAAAGTCCTGGCTAAAGCAATCAGAAAAGAGAAGGCAATCAGGGGTATCCAAATAGGAAAAGATGAAGTCAAGCTCTCTCTCTTTGCAGATGACAAGATTGTGTACCTTGAAAACCCAAGAGAATCTGTCAAAAGCCTTACACTGATAAAGGACTTTGGCAAAGTCTCAGGGTATAAAATAAATGTGCAAAAGACAATCGCATTTCTTTACACCAATAATAAACAGACAGAAACCCAAATAAAAACCACAATCCCATTCACAATAGCCACCAAAAAAAATTAAATACCTTGGTATCTTCCTAACCAGAGATGTGAAAGACCTTTACAATGGAAACTATAAAACACTGCTCAAAGAAATCAAGGATGACATAAACAAGTGGAAAAATATCCCATGCTCATGGATTAGAAGAATCAACATTGTGAAGATGTCTATC
>NW_007231540.1:290508-357803 GCF_000164805.1 Carlito syrichta | reverse complement strand
CCATCAAATTACCAGCAACATTCTTCTCAGATCTAGAAAAAACAATACAGGAATTCATATAGAAACACAAACGACCAAGAATAGCCAGAACAATCCTCAGTAAGAAAAACAAAACTGGAGGAATCACAATACCAGACTTTAAACTTTACTATAAAGCTACAATAATCAAAATAGCTTGGTATTGGTACAGGAACAAGCATATAGACCAATGGAATAGAATTGAGATTCCAGAAGCAAAACCCAAATTTCTTAACCAACTCATCTTCAACAAAGCCTCCACCACCCACCATTGGGGAGGGGAGAACCTATTCAGTAAGTGTTGCTGGGAAAACTGGCTGACCACATGTAGAAGATTCAAACAGGACCCCTATCTATCCCCATGCACAAAAATTAACTCTAAATGGATCAGAAACCTAAATGTGAAACCTCAAACCATAAGAACTTTAGAAAATCAGGACACACCCTTAAGGAATTTGGAACTGACATCCAATTCCTGAGCAAAACTCGAAACACACAGGCCATAAGAAATAAGATAGACAAGTGGGACCTCATTAAACTGACAAGCTTCTGCAAAGCCAAAGAAACCATCAAGAGAGCAGGAAGACAGCCCACAGAATGGGAAAAAGTATTTGCCAACTCCATGTCTGACAAAGACCTCACATCTAGGATCTACAAGGAACTCAAATGTGCTGAAAAGAAAAAACAAACAACCCCATTACAAAGTAGGCAAAAGATATGAACAGACACTTCCTAAAAGAAGACATACAAGCAGCCAGCAGATACATGAAGAAATGTTCAGCCTCATTAGTCATTAAGGAGATGCAAATTAAAACTACACTGAGATACCACCTACCTCCATTCAGGATGGCCATTATCAATAACTCAAAAAATAACAGAAGCAGGATAGGGTGTGGGGAAAAGGGAACACTTCTACACTGTTGATGGGAGTATAATCTAGTGCAGCCTCTGTGGAAATCAGTGTGGTGATTCCTAAAAGCTCCAAAAGTCAACCTTCCATATGACCCCACAATCCCCCTACTGGGAATATACCCTGAAGAACTCAAATCACTCTATAAAAAAGATACCTGCACACGTATGTTTATCACAGCATTGTTCACAATAGTAAAATCACAGAACCAACCATACTGTCCATCAAAAGAGGACTGGATTAAAAAAATGTGGAACATATACACAATGGACTATTATGCAGCCATAAAAAAGAATAAAATTATGAATTTCGCAGCAACTTGGTTGGAATTGGAGTTTATAATACTGAGTGATCTCTCACAGAAACAGAGATCTGAGTATCACATGTTCTCACTCATAAGTGGACCTTCAACAACTACCATAATACTATAAGAAAAGGATTGACAGTGGCGGGAAACTATTGGGGGGGCAGGGAGGGGAAGGGAGGTGGGATTAACAATAGTCAATATCTGTCTGGGGACGGGGGGACACACCTCATCAACCATGGTACTTGCACAAATCATATTTGTATACCTAACCCTTAACTGTACCCCACAATTTTAAAATAAAAAATATGTTAAAAAAATGCATGTCCAAGACCAAAGATTTCATACAAGAATGCAGAAATTCACATGTGTATGAAACAAAAGACCATGTACCAAAATATTTATAGAACCATTATTCATAATATATGTAAAACTAGAAATACCCCAAATATATGTCAAGAGCCAACTGGATAAATCAATATATTCATACAGTGGAATATTCTGTAACAAAAAATGAATAAAGTATCACCACATAAAATAATATGGATACATTTCTTAAATGTCTGGTTGAATGAAAGAAAGGAAACAACAACAAAAAATAGAATATACAATGAGATTCTAATCATTTTTTAAATTTAATACTTTTCAATTTCATTTATTCCCAAGTGTATTGTTGAACTCTTTAGTTGGAATTCACTGATCTTGTGAATGAAGTTTGAGTCCAATTGAATTTTGCATGCCAAATAATTAAAACTCATAATATACATTTTTCTCAGATATATACAGTAGTTGTTCTACTAGTCTTATTAGTTCTTTACTAGCATATACATCACTAAATTGTCAGTATATATATACTGACTCAGAGTCTCACTCTGTCACCCAGGCTGGAGTCCATTGGCATGATTACACCCCATCACAGCCTCCACCTCCTGGGCTCAGGTTATCTTTCAACCTCAGTTTCCCAAATAGCTGGGACTACAGGCACATACCACTACCCCTGGCTAATTTTTTAATTTTTTGAAACGACTAGCTCTTGCTATGTTACCCAGGCAGGCCTTTCAATCCTGGGGTCAAGCAGTCCTCCCGCCTCAGTCTCCCAAAGTGCTGGGATTATAAGCATGAGCCACTGCTCACGGCTCCTAAGTATTATTAATGAATGAGTATTGAATACGATTTTCATCAAAGTAAAAGGTATATATTGGCACTCATCCTCTCATAAATGAATCAAAAGTCTATAGCTTGATGAATTAGTCCAAACAAAACCCAAATGAAGAATTTCCACCAAATTCAAGGTAAAGCTTACCAAATGTTGCTGGCCTGTAACTCTGTCAAATCACTTCCCCGCTCTCCAATTCAAAGGAGAAAAAAAGACCCTAACTTTTAACATTATTTTTCATGTTGGCATTTTTGAAACATTGCAACCAATTCTAGTGCTAGTTAAATGCCAGCATTTTTTTAATCCTAATTAAAACTAGGCAGACATTGAAAATTTTCCATAAACCTTGTTTGTATCTGATTCCCTTGTCTTCTCTCTTATGCTTTAGACATAGACATTATTTTTCATTTGATTCCCTTTTAAGTGGTTTTTAACATTTTTTTCATAAACGCTTTCAAGTTTAAGAGTTCATTGAATCCTCAAGACTATAGCATTGTTGTGAGGGTTTAAAAGTGAACTCTGTTATACACGCTTACCATTAACAGCTGTATACCAGAGAAAATTTCTGAATGCAGCACAGTACACAAAAAGGACTAAAAGTAGGTTCTTTGCTTTTCTTTCTCTAGTTCTTTCAGCAGACAAAATACTTGATAGTATCAGGATTTATATACCCTTTTCAGGAAGCTGATAGAATTAGTCATTGCTTTTCAGAAGTAATTATCAAGGACGGCTAAAATCCAGTCTCTTGAAGCATCTTCGATCATGCCCAAAGCCTAAATCTCATGAAAGCTCTTTAAGTCAGAATGGGAAGCTTATGAGAATTTTCCTAACCAAAATAATAAAAAAAAAAGACTTAGCCTGGGGATAATAAACAAAATGATTTTTTTGCAGACAGTCTGAAAAATATGCTCCATGCAATTATGATATGTAAAGATATTTCAAAAATTCAATTTACAGGCTTCTAACTTAACTTTAGAAAGTTCCTGTAATTCATTATCAGTTTAAACTAAATTAATTTAAACTACCAGCCTTAAAAAGAATTATTTTCTCATCCTTTACACACATCCAGCCTATTCTGCCCTCAATGACCTCAGACCAAAAGATATGTTCTCTTTCTACTGAATGAAATTTAATAAAAAGGAGTCATTTTATAACGATGAATAATGGTAAACTTCATTCTGTCATTTTCAGTATTGAAACTTATGGCTACAGAAGGCTGCTCAGGGATATCCTGTTTTTAGAAAGTTTAATCAAAGTTGGCAGCCTGTGTGGGGGTAGACATCATAGAATAGTGTAAAGAATTTTCTTCCTGATGGGTGGTTGCACATGAAAGATCTTTGGAAAAGTAAGTTTTGTTTTCTTCCTAAGTGAGAATAGCTCATGAGAATGTTTCTGAGTTATTTGAAAGAAACCATGAATTTTGAACAAACATGAAATAGATAGAGGTTGATATTTTATGTCACAAGCACTTTTAGCATTTGTGATCTATTTATAAGTAAAACATTGAAATTAACTTTATTAAAGAATGAATTTAAAAATTTTTTAACTTGTAGAAGAATATCGACTATTTTTTGATAAACCAATAACTCACTAGTAAACTTGTGTGCTCATAATACCAATTCCCTGAGGATTGTAAATATATTAAATTACTGCAAAATATATGTTGTCTTTTAGTTTTCATGTTTGTTTCTGTCTCTTCCTAGCTGTACTAATGTTCCAAATTAAAACTGACACACTTAGAACCATTTCACATAGAATTATAATATTATATTACTCCAGGTCATTTTAATGTCAACTTTCTTCTATCAAAAGATCATCTTAACATTTGGGGAGGAGTTTCGATGAGGATATTTTATACAAAATCTATGTTTTAAATATGAAATTATATGTGTGAAAATAGACCATGTCTCCCATTTTCTCAATCATCACTCAGGCAATGAATAAGGAATCAGAGAAAAGTAAGAATCCATTCCTGTTTAAAAGACCTTCGAAAGAGATTCACTGCAACTTTCTCACTGTCAGAAAGGACTTTATTACTCGCTGAGTCAAATTTGTCATGCTTAATATTAAGCTTACTTTCTCTTGTTCTGTCTTCAGTATAAGAAAATTATTGATTACTATACTTGCACAAAGCCCTTCATATATTTGAAGATTTATTAAATCACTCCTTCAGTAGTTAGATTTCTAGTTCTTTACTGTTCTAATTTGACTCAACTCATCTTCCTGGTAGTGCTTTGCTGCACTAATTCCTTACTTGGGAATATCACTTCTTAACTGGCAAAAATTGGAGGTACTACAACAAGGACACGATTTTCTGGTTTAGGACTAATATTAACTAATTCTTGTAATTACCAAAAGATGCATAATCTTTTATTTTATTTCAATTAGGAAGAGAACACCTACTTATGCCCTTTTTATTTTGGCAGTGATATCTTTTTAAACTTGTCATATTTTTTTTTACAATTCAACTGCTCAACTTTTCATCATGCTGCATTCCTACTTAAATGGTGGCTAAATTTACACACACTAAACAGCAACGAAGTCTGTTTGTAAAGGATTAAATGTTTAATAAAGGAATAAGTGTTCTCAAAACTATTTTTTGCTATCTTTTCTTTAGTATCCTATTTTTTCTGTGTTTTATCTATTTTACCATTTATATTGTATCATCTAGTAATTTGTAACCAAGAATTCCTTGGTTATTTCCCCTTTAACTCACCACAGCTACAGTCATTCTTAGTATTTTAATAGTTTTCAACATTTTGTTCATTTAGATTTAAAAATGTATCACACATGTGGGCATATCACTTTCTTTTATGTCTCCTATAATTAGAGTTGCCAATATGGTAAGACTTCAGAATAAATTTTTCTTCTAATATAAAGTTTTCAAATATTTGCATTTAAGCAAAATAAATGGAATATCAAATTTTAAACTACTTTCATCAGTGTTATAAAATTGTATTAGAATAACATTTAAAACAGTTATTCAATTATCCAATAATTTAGAGCAATATTTAGAATAACTTTAAATTATTGTTTGCCAGAACTAGGAAACATTATATATAAACATACACACAAACATTTATTATAAATATATATAAAATAGTATATTAGATACTTGTTAGAGAATATTCATTTCCAGTATTCAATATCCTCTTCTGCAATAATAGAATCCAATGATATTTAATATTGTATCATATTCAGTTTAAAGTTGACATTTCCTGGTCTTCCTTTATGCTTGATGTGCCATGTGATCACGTAAAGAGCCAGCGAGGACATACCCTATGGCCCTTTCTTTCCACTGCCTGAAACGTAACGAAATGAAGTTCCAGCATCTACCTCGAGCATGAAGTAACCTGGAACATGGAAACCAGTGCTAGGAAAGAAAGAGCTGGAAGATAATAAATGTCTCTATGTTTCTGATTATCACAGAATCACTCTATGCTAGTCTAGAACTTACTAATATTGTCTTTGTTTACATGAAAGAAAATAAAACTATTGTATGTAGAAGCAATTTGTTAAGAGTCAAGAGATGCAATCAAAAGGTTGAGAAATAAAAATGAAATGTCATTTCTTTATTAATATCATTAAGTTATGGGTAGTGGACACTGTGCTCCGATTCTGCCTCGGGCACTGAAGAATGCATTCTCTTCTCTACTGGGACTGCAGGCAGCTGGTAGCCTTCAACTGCTGCCAATTCCGAGACTTGCTCTTAGCTGAAGCGAGTCACTCCACCCAAGGTGACATCCCTTTCCTGAAAGCAATCAATGTCCAATGACTGGTTCATGTGACAGTATAAATCACAGGCCTCAACGCACCATCTAGGGACAACTCTGAAAAGCCATTCCAGCATCAGAACTCTCCGTGGATTCTGGGGAATCTTCTGTCAAGCCTTCAGGGTACCCTCATTTTCCCTCTGCCCATTTCTCCTTCTTTCCCTTTTCCCACAAGATTTGATCAACAGATCAAATAAACTTCCCATTCTTCTTCTCCAATTCAGAGGCTGCTTCCTGGAAAATCAACTTGCAATGGTATCACTAGAAAGATTAAAGATTAATGTATAAAGAATTTGGTTGGAATGGTAAGGCCAGAGTTGGTGCTAATAAATTTTTCTCACATATATGCATATTTTTTGGAGTTTGGTGATAGCAAACAGACCACTTAAAATAGGAAAAGTAAAAAGTTATTTGGGATAAAAAGAAGTAATGTCTCCTCTTATTACCTCAAAACTTTTTGTAATATTTTCCATCATGCAAATGTTAAACTTTTATTTAAAAATTAAAAACAGAAGTAAATTAAATTCAATGAATTTTGAGCATGTGTTAAAACTAATGCTCATTATTCTACTATGCACTGAGAAAAAAAAAGAAATGTTTAAAAAAGTCTTACCCTGGAGAAGCTAATGGTTGCAAAAGGGGAACTGCTAAGCAAATACTCTTTAAAATGATATTCACACACCGATATTATATTACCAATATCTCTGGGGAAAATTATTAATGGAAAGATAAGTTGTCCCAAATAAATTAATGGTATCTTTCCTCTTTGGATCTTACACAGATTTTAGCTGAGCATTTGGGCAGCCATAATAAAGACTGCATTTTCCAGCCTTTTCTGCAGATGTATATGATTCCATGACTAAGTTTTCTAAAATAATATGTAAACAGAAGTGTTGTATGGCAGCTGTCCTATTTCTTCATTTGGATGGCAGATATATCTCCATTATCCCTTTTGGGATATTATTTCTCCTGCTAGTTGGAATATAAATAATACGGTTAGAATTAGAATGGCTATCTTGGACTACTGGGTAACTCTAAAGTGAAAGCACACATACCAATGATACTGTTACAGGCTGAAAAGAGGCCATTTTGGTTATAGTAAAACGGTCTTTTAGAAAAGACTTAGAAACTTGTATTAAGCTGAGTTGGGCTAAACATAGAAGCCGTTTGAATTTAAAGGTGAACATTTTTCCTTGTCCCCATTCACCGTCCTTGGATCTAGTAATAGTTGCTGGTACTGAAGGGAACACAACCATCTTCATTAAGCCGTCTGATAAGCAGGAAACACACACAAAAAACTGCACATCACAGGAAAAGCCTCCACTAGACCTAGTTAAGAAATGGGCTCTGCTAAAACTTTCTAAAGCCAAGAATTGCATGTGTTCCCTCAGTCTCTAAATGACAACTGCTTTCATGTCTTTGTATTCATTTTACATATAATATTTAATCAAGCCTTGTGATTCAGAACTCCCTGTATAAGCAAAAAACTGTAACCAACTAGAAGGTATGCAGCCCCAAATTGTGCAAGGTAATTGAAACTTAAAAAAATGGCAGGACTGATGTAATCTCAGCTCTGGTTTGTGACAGTAACTGTTTGGGATCTAAACGCTGATTAAGAAAAAAGTTGTCTGGGCGTGGTGGCTCAGCCTGTAATCCCAGCACTTTGGGAGGCCGAGGCCAGTGGATTGCCTCAGCCCGCGGATTCAAGACCTGCCTGGGCAACTTGGCAAGACCTCATCTCTACAATAAATCAAAAATTAGACGGGGGTGGTAGCACGCGCCTGTAGTTCCAGGTACTTGAAAGGCTGAGGCAGAAGGATCGCCAGAGCCCAGCAGGGCGAGGCTGCAGTGGCTGGGAGTGTGCCACCGCACTCCAGTCTGGGTGACAGAGTGAGACTCCAACTCAAAAGAAAAAAAGAAAAAAGCTGAGTAATGATCATAAGACAAACAATCATTATTAATCAGTAATAGAAAAAAGATAAGACACTGTATGTTTTATTTTATTTATTTATTTTATTTTATTTTATTTTATTTTATTTTATTTTATTTTATTTTATTTTTTGAGTTGGAGTCTCACTCGGTTGCCCAGAATGGAGTGCGGAGGCCGCCCCCGGTCACCGCAGCCTCGAACCGCTGGGCTCCAGCGATCCTTCCGCCTCAGCCTTCCAAGTAGCTGGAACTACAGGTGCACGCTACGACGCCCGGCTGATTTTTTGATTTATTGTACAGATGAGGTCTCACTACCCAGGCGGGTCTCAAACCCGCAAGCTCAGGCAATCCACTCACCTCTGCCTCCCAAAGGCGCGCCACCGAGCCCGGCTTGTATGTTTTATTTTAAATACCGGATGGAAATTCTGAGCCACCGAGCCCGGCCTGTATGTTTTATTTTAAATACTGGTTGGAAACTCTGCTGAAACAAACAGGTTTTTGGTGGATATACCTGTTCCCATGATATCTGAATAAAACTCCTTACTGCTCCAGCTTTCGGCCTCTCATATTTGATCAACTGTGAGGGAAGAAGCTGATTGTCAGATCAGGCCTAACACTACCAAGAAGGAGTCCAGATCCCTGACACCAATAAAGCACAAATTTATCCCTGGACTATAGTGGTTGAGCTGAATCCTAATGTTACCAAAATATGAGGGGTTCAGTGGAGGTCCTTTTGCTCACCACACAGAAAGTTAATTACTGAAACAAGCGCTGCCACAGAAGAAAAGTTTTCATTTGGGTGACTCCAGCCAAGAAGAATGGGAAATTCTTTCTCAAATCCATCATCTCCCTATCCCACTGAAGTTAAAAGTTTATATAGTGTGGCAGGAATATAGAAAACAGGAATTAGAAAGGGGTGAGGAAAAGGAGTTGGTAAACACTATTACGGAGAGGTAAGAAAAAGTAAACAAAAGTGATCCAGCACCTCATTGTTTGAATGTGATGATCTGGTGAGTCTCAGTTCCTTGATATTACAGGCCTGAAGGTTGATTTCCTAAGAAAGGAACACAGATAAGACAAATGTGCTTCAAACTTTAGGACTTGAAGGGAGAGGGGGACCACACAACATCAATAAGGGCACCTGATCTCAAACCAGGTGAAGTGGGGACCAAAAGGAGGTCCAAACTTTAAATGTGCAATGACCACTTGTATGCCTAATCCTGAGTTGTACTCCACATCTTAATAAAATAAAATATATATTAAAAAAAGGTTTGCAGGGTCAATTTCTGCTTATTAAAAAAAATGTAACCATTAATTTTATTTTAAAAAGTTACACCAGTTCCACTAACAGGCACAGAGGAAAATAATACAACATATCCTTAAATATAAAATATTTTCTCCATAAGCACATAAGAGTTATCTCAAATATGAGAAGGCAAATTCAGTTCTTTATCTTTTCTAGTTATCACCTAAGGCCCATCCCTCCTTATTTTAAAATTATATTAATATGCCATTCATGTATATTGTCACATTATGAGATCTTTCTCTACCAAACCAGGTACCCCAAAGCTATAAAGTTTACTGCTCGAGTCAATCCAAATAGTTACTCTTTCCTTACTATTCTTCCATCAAACTACTTCATCTTTAGTAAATATTCTGAAGACAAACATTACAAAAAGTGCTATTTGCCATAGACCATCCTGTAATAGTACTCCCTAAAGAAAATTTTATGCCTGTAGAACATAATGGTCAGAAGATTTATGTTGCATTCAATTCAATAGTGACAATGAATTAATGCAAAGGTATATGTAAATGAGTAGAAATTTAAAACTTTACTTTTTTTTGGCTTTAGAATTTAGTTTCAGTCCCAGATGTTTTAAGATGTGTCTAGGGTTATTTCCCCATAGCATTTAAAAATATAATTTATATTACAAATTTTTAGACATATATAAAATTTGAAAAATTATACAATGAAAACCTGTATGCCCTCCACACCCATGCTTGCTATAGTTCTGCCTCTCTGTCTCTGAGTCTTTCTCTCTGACTCTATCTCTAGGTCTCTCTCTCTTCTCATTATTTAAAAGGAATTTACAGACATCTTGATATTGAAAAGCTTTACTTTTTAAAACTTTTCATATATTCATTCAATCACTCAATAGATGGGTTCTTAGTGTCCATAATATAAAAGTACTCATTTGGGCAGGTTATGTTATAATATCAAACTGCTCAGCTTCTTGATCATAAATGCAGTTCTGAGATAACTCAACACTGAGAGAGTTGATTTGACAAGGAGTGCTCATACTTCAGAAGAACATAAATAGTATTTTTTCTATCAAAAGGAAAAATGTTTACAAATGAAAACAGGCTTTCTGGCTATGATTAGAAAATGATGCTTACTCATGCAGACAATTGCGATTCAAGAATTGACAGTTTAATGTTGTGGTCCTTGTGGTGAATTTTTACTCAAACACAAGTGCAAATCGCACTGCAATATTAAAGGGCTTGTCTTTCCTGGACGTCAAAAAACATTTCTTTGGTAGGTTCTGTAGTTATGATTTGATATACATCTATGTCTGGTGCCATTTAATCAAGTAAAGTTTTCCCTTGCCATAAAAGGTTTTGTGAATTTCACAGCAAAGCCATAATCATGTTTTTTTAAATGCAAAATGACATTTCCATTCTTCTTGAGCAGGTACTGACATTTCCCCTTGAGCCTTCCAAAGCTCCTTTTCCCATAAATATCCTACCTTTCCTTTAATGGAGTTAAAAGTCATTTATTTTTTATTAAAAATCACTGCAATGAAATCAAGGTTTTCTAACAGAGAATGAAAATTATGCTAACCAAATGTGTACATTTCATATAAAAATAGTGTTCACAGACAAGAGGCCTAAGGTATTATCTAATTCTTCACTTTCCTCTTACAAGTTTAATATCTACTCGGAGAAAACCCTATGTGGTTGAAATAACTCCCATACTTTCAGTTATAGTTTTTTAATCATATTAGAAATTAGACAAAGTTAAAATATCAGATCATCCAGTGATCTTATAATCGCTCAAAGAATAAAATTAATCACATTTACATGATACATTATGATAATAAGTAAAATATTCTGTTGTCAACAACTGTTATACTAAATTAAATTCACTCTATTTAAACTATTTTGTATGTGTTCATAGAGCATTTTCAATTCCTTGAAATTGCAGACAAAAATAAAAGTCTAACTCAAATACAGAAAATAATCATGTTAAAGAAAGCATATTATGTGTTACACATACTTATATATGAGTGAGATGGTGGGGGAAAGACAGATAGAGATGTATTTTAAGGAATTATTAATAACTCACATGATTTCTAAGATGGTAAGTGCAATATCTGCACTGTAGGCCCGTAGATTAGAGATTCAGAAAAGAACTGATGCTACGGGAGTCTGAAGGTAGTTTGGTGATCTTGTTATGATTTTTTTTTTTTCAAAGCCTTCAATTGATTGGTTGAGGCCCACCCACTTTATGGGGCATAATCTGTTTATTCAAATTCTACTGATTTGAATATTAATCTAATCTTTAAAATACCTTCACAGCAACATCCAGATTTTTTTTTTTTGAGTTGGAGTCTCACTCTGTCGCCCAGACTGGAGTGCAGTGGCCGCTCCCGGCCACCGCAGCCTCGACCTGCTGGGCTCCGGCGATCCTTCCGCCTCAGCCTTCCGAGTAGCCGGAACTACAGGCGCGCGCTACCACGCCCGGCTGATTTTTTGATTTATTGTAGAGATGAGGTCTCGCTGCCCAGGCGGACCTCAAACCTGCGTGCTCATGCAATCCACTCACCTCAGCCTCCCAAAGGCGTGGGATTACAGGCTGAGCCACCGAGCCTGGCCAGATTAATTTTTTACTAAATCTCTGGATACCATGACCTCGCCAGGTTGACATATAAAATTAACCATCACAGACATTAAATAGATGCAACTGCCAATGCTATATCATGATCCAGTTCATTTCACATGTATGGGTAGAAATTTATAATATTCTCTTTCTATTGCTAAAATGAATAGAATAGTTGGGGCTTAAATATTGTGGTTAGTTTGGTTATATTAATAGAAGATTTGGCTCAATCATTCAGGAATTTGAATGATTTAGCAAACTGTTACCACAACACTAATGACCATGCCTATTGAAAGTAGTAGCTATAAGAAAGGCATTGGAAGTAGTGTGAAACTGCCAGGGGAGGGAGTGTGGGATTGGCAGTTGAGGGAAATTGTCAGGGGAAGGAGGAGCACACCTCATCAACAAGGGTAACTGCATAATGAATATACCTAGCTATGAATTGTTCTCCACATCTTGAAAATTAAAAAATAATAATAATAAACTAGCTAATCCAGCTCAGCACCTCCTCATTGATTAGCTTTCACCAATGATAGGATATGATCAATGACAATGATTTTGTCAAAAACAAAATGATGTGTGAATTTAGCACCTCACTTACATTTTCCTACAACTAACATTATACTTGAATTTCAAAGGTCACAGAAAATACAAGAGATATTTTAAATTTTACTTTATTGTAATGTTTTATTGATTAAGCATACTTCAGATACATTTATATTTCATAGATAATGGGAATATGGAAAAAATAAGCTGCTCAGAGAAAACAGTCTAAGAACAAATTTTTAAAGTACTCAATTTTGCTAACTCTCCTTAGCACAGGCATCAAGTACCATTAACCTATTCCTCAACCCATCCACATATGTCCATCCTTCTTTTATATGCAGTTGATGACACTGTGTATTTGTGATTTGCGAAGTTTAAGCAGCATACTTCTAAAATTTTATTTTGGAGTAGGTGATGTATTAATATGATTCAGAACTCACTTAAAATATCCATTTAAATTCCTGCCCATACTTTTAGTTCTCCATTTTCCCCTCCTGTCTTCACCCCCCAGTGTTACAGTTTTCTTGTACATCCTTCCATGTACATTTCCAATGCTTTGTGTCTCTAGTATAATGTCCTCTGAGTTGCTATTCTTTCTGTTTTAGTAAACCATGTTTTAGTTAGACTACCTTGCTAAAAACTAAAAGCTATATTCACAGCTGCATTATGTTTAGGTTAAAGTAGTTGATGCAAACAGACGTGATATGACCTCTTAAGTTGGCTATTCTCAAGTCTATTCACCTTTATTTAATCTTTTTTTTTTTTTTTTTTTTTTGAGTTGGAGTCTCACTCTGTCACCCAGGCTGGAGTGCAGTGGCTGCTCCGGCCACCACAGCCTCGACCTGCTGGGCTCCAGCGATCCTTCCGCCTCAGCCTTCCAAGTAGCCGGAATTACAGGCACGTGCTACCACGCCTGGCTGATTTTTGTTTTTTTTTTTTAATTGTAGAGAAGAGGTCTCGCTGCCCAGGCGGGTCTCAAACCCGCGGGCTCAGGCAATTCACTCACCTCAGCCTCCCAAGGGTGCAGGATTACAGGCTGAGCCACAGAGCCCAGCTCTTTATTTAGTCTTATTGCCTAGAGTTCATATGCACTTTCGGAAGAAAAATCAGTCATTCATGTTGATGAAAATACCACATTACTGAGGATTTTATAAGAACAAAACAGGAGTCTGAGTTTTCAACTATATGTAGTGCTTTCTAAAACAAACAAACAAACAAACAAACAAAAAAACCCTCCCAAATAGGCCTTAAAAATCATCTTCAAATGAGTATTTACTCTTCATTATTTTAATTTTTTATGTGAACTCTGTGTATATATTGGCCCATTCTTGATAACTTCTATGTCAATGCTTCTCTTTATTCTTTTAATTGTACCTTTTTTATGTTGTTGAATCTCCTTATTTCTAGCCTACATGACCTTACTATCGTTTCATCGTGATATACTTTTTTCTTATTTTAATTTTGTATGTGGAGGAAAGAGGAGTTTTCTTTTACTCTTTTATTTTAATTTATATAGCTTAAATTAAATTTAATTTAATTTATATAGCTTACATTTAATCTCTTGCCTTTGTCTCATGATCACCTGTCTATTATTGAAATGTTCCTTCAATGATCTTCAATCTCCTTCAAATAGATCATTTCTTCTTCTGCTCCTACTCCACCTTCTTGCCATGGCTTACAAAAGAGCAATTAGCTTCAATTTTCATTTTTTTAAATAAAACATTCTTGTCAGCATTAATTGACCTTGATAAATTTTGTGAAGTTTTACATATATTTTTCCCTTATGGTACCAGTACTTATTTTTTTCTTAAAAGAAATAAAAAAGATCATTAAATGTGTTGGATTTTCTTAGGCCACATATTTGTAAAGGTTTCTGTGGAAATAAAAAGATAGAGTGATACATAGCCAGTTAATTCAGAGACAGACAACATCTTTCAAATATGGCTCATCTGTATAATCCCATATAAACCTCTTCTTTTCTATTTCTCACAACCAGTATAAATGAAAGAGTGCTTCTCCCACCACCCTTGTATTATTCATTTCCCACAAACTTTGTTAAAAATTAACATATAGTTTTACATTTTATAGTGAATCCCTCACCTTGAAATTTCTAATATCTGTCATCACTCTCTCACCCTCAGACTTTTATGTTCTTTTCACTTTTACTGACCAAAGCTCACATTTACATAGAATAAATAATGGGATCTAGACAACGAGTTAGGTAAAGTTACAAGATAGAGTGAAATATTTAGACACTGGAAGGATTCAGAGATTATCATTTAGGAGAAAGCTGTTAGAATTACAAGGAGATAGTCTTGATTTGTCAATAAGAAATCATGCTGAGGCAGTGAGTTCAACCATGTAGGGAGCTATGGTAGAATTACTATATTTTCTACTAATTGGGTCATAGTCAATGTCAATAAATGTGTTACTCATGTATTCATGTAGCCTTACCCCTCCTATCCAGGGATCATAGCTGCAGGGTAGAAAAGTCTAGTAGTAGCAGACAAGTTTATTTTCCATAACAGTTTCAATGAACTGGCTAAAACTATCATCATTTGAAGAGTTTGGGTGCTTCTTGTTCTCCCTAGCATTGGTTAAAACCAAGCCAGAAAATATGGCTCAAAATTTCCTTTCAAATATATTTGAAAAGGGGATGAGTATATTCCTTCCTTTGAACCATGAGAATACGTGAACAGATGCAGGTAACATTAAATACCTTCCACGATGTTTAAATGAATTCAGAGAAAGACTTCTTTTACTTACATATTTGCAAATAATCAGATAACTTTAGTTGAAAATACTCTTCTTTGCCAGATTCTTACAGTTTTGCTAACTGCATCAAAATTTAGAGGAATATGGTATTTGCAATCCTTTATTAAAATCTAATCTTGAGACATTCTTGGCCTACTTTTAAAATTAAAAGTTTTTATAGTTTAGTGAAATTCAGCTAAATTTTCAGTGATTGCAATCTTCACAGAGACTTATCTTATTTACTATTGAGCCGTTATATCCTAGATCAAGTAGGTTAAAGAATTTTAATAACAAAACCATTAAATCCTGCTGCTTTTATTTCAAGAAAATCAAAATGGACTGGAACAGCATAGATAATATAAAGTAACTCATGGATACAGTAACAAAAGGATCTATTTTGGCCAGGTTCAGTGGCTCAGCCTGTAATCGCAGCACTTTGGGAGGCCGAGGTGAGTGGATTGCCTGAGCCCGCAGGTTTGAGACCAGTTTGGGCAATTTGCTGAGACCTCGTCTCTACAATAAATCCAAAATTAGCCGGGCAAGGTAGCGCGCGCCTGTAGTGCTGGCTATTTGAAAGGCCGAGGTGGAAGGATGGCCGGCACCCAGCAGGTCAACACTGGGGTGGCTGTGAGTGTGCCACTACGCTCACGCCTGGGCGACAGAGTGAGATTCCAACTCAAAAAAAAAAAAAGGATCTATTCTAATTAAAATATACTCAGCATTAATGAATCAATTCCAACCTTAGAAATGAATATTTTCTTTTTCCTCCCTTACGTTTCTCTCTAACACCAGCACCATCACACAAAAACATTCAATGGCTGAAATTCAGGTGACGATGATTTGAGCAATATGTATTTGGAATTAAGGAATATTGCAGCCAGGTTCGGTGGCTCAGCCTGTAATCCCGCGCCTTTGGGAGGCTGAGGTGAGTGGATTGCCTGAGCCCGCGGGTTCGAGACCCGCCTGAGCAGCGAGACCTCATCTCTACAATAAATCAAAAAATCAGCCGGCGTGGTAGCGCATGCCTGTAATTCTGACTACTTGGAAGGCTGAGGCGGAAGGATCGCCGGAGCCCAGCTGGTCGAGGCTGCGGTGTCCGGGAGCGGCCACTGCACTCCAGTCTGGGCGACAGAGTGAGACTCCAACTCAAAAAAAAAAAAAAAAAAAGAAATATTGCAGCATAGAACTGAGAAAAGAATTGTTATATTAATTAATATGAGCCAGTCTCTAACTAGTTGGTCTTGATACTAACTAGTTGGTTAACTTTAGAAATATTAGGATTCTGTCAAATCCTTAAAACCTCTACATTTCATTACCATAAAATTTACTTAACATAAAATTGATTTTATTGAAATGAGAATATCAGAATATTCTGTTTATGTTATTAAACAGTAAAACCATTTTAACAATGTTAAAATACTATCTTTAAATAATAAATTATCTGTGTCTAATAGTAATAAATAATTAAGTATTTTAAGTCTCTTTGAAACCAATATTTTCCATATATTTGATGAGAGAGATAAAAATATTAATGAAATAGACTTCCTGCAACATTTGTATTTCAAACTATGCATAAAGAGCAAACTCTAAACTATCTAAGTTTAAGTGCGGACATAGATTGAATGGGGATATAGAGGAAGTCCTTGTTATTTGCAACAACATGGATGAACTGGAGGATATTATGTTAGGTGAAATAAGACAAATACAGAAAGACAAATAATGCATGTTCTTATTCATATGTGGAATCTTAAAATATTGATCTCATAGAAATAGCAGATAATACAGTGGTTACTGGAGACTGAAGAAGGGTGAAGAATGGAGAGAAGTTGGTGAAACAGGTACAAAGTTACAATTAGAAAGGAAGCATATTGCACAATAGGGTGAATGTAGTCAGCAGAAATGTGTTGTATATCTCTAAATAGCTAGAAGAAAGGATTTTGAATGTTCCCAGCACAAGAAAATAATAAATGTTTGTTATGGGTTGTTAAATATCCTCATTTGATTATTATACAATGTATGTATGAACTGAAACATCATATTGCACCTTATACATATGTACATATGTACAGTCTTTAGGCTATACATATGTACAGTCTTTAAACTTAATCCCCATTGTGATAGTATGTCAATTAAAATATAAATAACATGAAAAGTAGATTAATAATGTAGTAGAAACTATCAGTTTCCATCATCTTTCTGGGACCTTTACTATGTGACCTTTGTCTAGTTTAAAGTGTTTGTACATAAGCAGGCCCTCAGCTGAGACAGACTTCTTTGAGATACTGACCTCTGGTAGTAGAGCAGATTTACGTGAGCAGATTGAGAGCAGAGGCAATCCTTGGTCAATAAATTATGAATACAGACATAAGCCCAGGTCCCAGGAAAAGAAGAAAAATAAAAGAAGATTGTCGTTAATTTATAGCTGAGGTTGAAACATAACCAAGAATTGCACATTTGATTGGATTATTTCTTTCCACCTTCTCCTTCCTACACTTCCTCACTGGTCTTGCTTAGGAGAGTTTCCTAAATTAATTACTGACAAAAGAATCTCAACCTAAAGATCTGCTTCCAGAAAGCTGCATTTAAAAGAGAAAATGGGACATGGACAAGTTTGGGTGAAAACAACCACTTAAGTGCTACCTTTAAAAAAGGGATATTTTTAAAAAGAAAGCCACCTAGAATTTTTAGTTATATCTAAAAATTTAGTAAAACTACCCAAGATTTTAAAATATGTTAATATTCTTGAAATATAGGACACAAAACCCTTCAAAATATTTTAAACTGCCTTTCAACTCATATCCATTCTAAAAAAGTCTAAGTACAACTTACGTTTAGGCTTGCAAGTTTCATTTCTCTCATGTACAAAATTATGCTAAGCATGCCTGAGTTTATTTTTTGCTCTATTTCCCACCAATTGAAATATAACATATATTTTGAACTTTTAACCAAAACTGATATATAATTGCTCATTTCTCATACAGGTTAATTGGAATGAAAATGATAATACTTTATATTAAATCAAGGAGTAAATACAAAATTTGTTGAAGAAAAAATTACTAGATAATGTTAACACTAATAAGAGTGAGGAACTAGTAATAATAAAAGCAAAAGATGTATGAAGCATATGTTGTGAAATTATTTATTTAAATGTAATCATTAGAGAAAAAAACCTTACAGAAAATAATGTAATAATACTTTTATTAATGAAAAACCTAAAAATAAAGACAGATAAATATAAGGGAATAAGAAGAGAGAAGTCATAGATTAGAAATATCAAAAATGAAAAGATTACCACAGATCTTTTAGACATTAGAAAGATATTTTATTTTCTGAAGGTTATTGACTAAGAGCCTTCTGGATAACTCTCCCAGGAGAAAACTACTATCATACATGGCCAAAATACAAAAGCAACTCCCTGAAAGTGCTGAGTAGTTGACAGAAACAATCAGATTCCAGTAAAAAATATAGTATTGAAAGACAGTTAGAGGAGCTTATGTTAAATAAGTTACAACTCATGGCATTTAAACTATAGCCACATGCAGTTAATGTGGCATACTCAAGTTAGCAGAAATGTAAGAGGGAAAAAATAATTTCACTGCATGAGATTGTTAGAAAAACAAAGCCTGGGAAATCATGACTATTGAAAATGATGTAAGAATGCTAGAAGGGAAAAATTCAAAGAAGGGAAATCCAAATCTTATCTACCCATAAGTCTGACTGACTCCCAAATCACTCATGCGATATGTCTGCTAAAAAAAGAATAATTCAACTTAGAGACCAAAGATGTCACCCAAGAACTGGAGTTTATTGTTCACATCCAAAAAAGGAAATGTTTTAAGTCAAAATATGCAACAATAATCAAAGAATACCAGAATCCATAATCTTCATAAATTAATAATAGTAATGTCCAGTATATAATTTAAAATTCATATAAAGAGGAATAAGAGTAACAGCAATCAAATGTTTGCTCAAGAAAAAAAAAAAATATATATATATATATATATATATTTACCCACTCTGGCACTGAGATAGATCAGAGGTGTTCTTTTGTTTTGTTTTGTAACTCTATCATATCCATTCAAAGTGAAATAAAGCAAATTAGTCTAAGAATGAATAAAATAATAGGAAAAATTAGGAGAAAATCTAATTAGGTGAAAATCCTTTCTTCTAGCTATTTAGAGATATACAATACATTTCTGCTGACTACAGTCACCCTATTGTGCAATAGGATGCCACTACTTATGCTTCCTTTCTAATTGTAACTTTGTACCTGGTTCACCAACTTCTCTCCATTCTTCACCCTTCTTCACTCTCCAGTGACCACTGTATTATCCATTATTTCTATGAGATCAATATTTTAAGATTCCACATATGAATAAGAACATGCATTATTTGTCTTCCTGTTTGTCTTATTTCACCTAACATGAGCAACTGAATTTCAAAAGAATCAAACAAAATTTTTCAAATAAAAATAGCTGAAATTGTAACAAACAAAAAGTCACTGGTTGAAATAGCAGAATGAAGTGGTAGAAGAAAAATTGAGTGAACATGAAAGAGAAATTATTCAATGTGAAGAACAGAGAGAAAAAAATGATAGAAAAAAATGAGCATAACCTTCATAATATATAAAATAATATCACGTTATTGAATACATGTGTCATTTGAATCCAAGAAGAGAACAGAAACAGACTTTAGAAAGGACACCAAATTGTCTTCTGGCTTGCATAGTTTTTTTTTTAAAAAAGCTTGTGTATTTCAAATTTTGTTCCTTTTGTGTACCTCAAACTTTTGTAGCCTTTTTTGGTTTGTTTTATTCCTGATGGCCTTTAATATTTTTTCATTAAGTGTATTGTATTGCTGGTGTGTGTGTGTGTGTGTGTGTGTGTGTGTGTGTGTGTGTGTGTCTGTGTGTGTCTGTGTGCGTGCACATGTATGTGTTTACTCTGATTGATTATCTAGAGTTTATATATCTGTACTTTCATGTTGTTCATTACTGGTGGGTAAATCTCAACCATTATTTGTTTTTCCTGGTGTTTTATATCTACACCTTTTGGGAGTCTAGTCACACATAAATGTATACTTGTTTTATGAGTTATTTTAATATACTATTTTCCCTTTTTAAATTTCACTTCGGGTATTTTCTAGTGATTTATCTTTATGGTTGGTGAATCTTGCCTTCACTATATTAAGGCTACTAAAGATTCTATCAAAAGAATTCTTCATCTCTGATGCATGTTTGTTTTATTATTAATCATTCCACTTGATTCATATTTTTCCATCTTTCTGCTGATAATAACATTTACTTATTGATATTGTCTACCTATTTCACTTTATCCTTTAACATATAATTCATATTATTTTAAATTCCTTTTCCATGGCTAGAGTAGGAACTATATTGATAGAAAACATCTCTCATTGTTCTATTGCACTTTCAGATTTCAGCCATCTCTGCTTACCTGTATTTCCCATGAAGTCTATCTCTTCATTCATTCCCCTCTCTCAGTGCTAAGCTTCTGTTTCTTGTTATATCATGTTTGCTAGTCTTGTGGTGAGAAGAGGTTTGTCCTCTGTTTCTTTTGTTCAGCCTCAGCCTCATGTAGAACCTTTGAGTTAAGTGTCAGGAACAGTACTTTCACAGCATTCCTCCTCCTCCTCCTCCCTCCAACATCCAAATTTGTATGTCAGGTCTTGTGTGGTAGAGTTTTCACTACCAGATGTAGGAAACTTCTATTAGTGGTGGCATAAGGATACAGACGTAAGACAATTTTCTTCTTCTTCTAGAGAAATGCAGGTATTATTTTATAAGTTAGAGTCTCACTCTGTCACCCAGGCTGGATGGAGTGCAGTGGCATGATCATCATGGTATCATGGCTAACTGCAGCCTTGACCTCATGGGCTTGTGCAATCCTTTTGCTTCAGGCTCCGTATAGCTAGGACTATAGACATCTGCCACCATGCCAAGTTTATTTCTTTTTTGTTTTTAGAGACAAGGTCTCATTATTTTGCCAAGGCTGGTCTCAGACTCCTGGGCTCAACCCCCTGAAGTACTGAGATTACAGATATGATCCACCACTTCCGGACTGGTTTTTTTTGAAATTTTATTTATTTATTTATTTATTTACTAATGCACCTATTGCTTTATATATGTATGTATTTATTTATTTATTGAGTCACCCTGACTGGAGAGTGGCATTATCATAGCTCACCACAACCTCAACTTCCTGGGTTCAGGCAATCCTTCTAAATCAGCCTCTCAGTTCTCTGGAACTAAACATGTATGCCACCACACCCAGCTAATTTTTGAATTTTTTTTTTGTAGAGACGAGGTCTCGCTACATTGCCCAAGCTGATCTCGAGCTTCTGGGCTCAGACAGTCCTCCTGCCTCAGCCTCCCAAAGTGCTGGCATTATAGGCGTTAGCCACCACGCCCAGCCATACAAGTTGTTTTTTTTTTCTTTTTTTAATACCCAGCACTAAAAGATCAGAATCTGTATCAACCATTTGATGGAATTGCTGTCACTCTTCCAGTGGCTTAAGGATTTTGTGAATGTGAGATTGTGTCCGGAAAGGGGTGCACAGTTTCATGGTTTTCATAAGGATCATCATTTCTATACCCCTGAGAAGCTCTTTCCAGTATTTATCCTTCCTTCAGTCTTTTTTCTGAACTTCTTGTGAAGGTTTGTGGAAAAGAGATTGTGAGTGAGTGCAAACTACTTTTGCATTTAAAGATCTCAGCGGTTCTACATATTAAGCTAAACTATAAGCAACTTGTTAAAATTGTAAGTGACTTGTTTTTCACCATTTGCATTGTGATTAGTGACTCTTCCTCCCATGTGCTGTGGTAAATGCGCCAATTTTCATATCTTGTCTCTCACTGGAGTGTTCTTTTGTGGAGTTCAGGCTATTGGTTTCTGTTACCTCTCTGATGGACTCAATAAAATTATTTTGTAGCTTATTCAGATTTATCTTATTGTTAAGGCAAAAACAATGTTTTAATTTTCTAGATTTCTACATTTTAGGCAGAAATGGAACTAAATCAAACAATACAGAAAGCAATATATTTCCAATAAATCACATTAACAAATCACAGCTCATTACGTTAACAAATTATAAGGAAAAAAATCATACAATCATCTCAATAGATGCAGGAAAAACACTTAAATTCAATACTAATTTATTATCACCCTTATAACAAACACACACACACACACACACACACACACACACACACACGAAAGAAACTTCCTTAACTGCTTGAGAATATGTACAAAATCAGCTCAAACTATATTTAATTGTGAATGATTGAAGTCTTTTGTTCTGAGATTGAAAAATAGATGAGGATGCTTGCTATCACTACTGTGTAGCATTGTACTTGAGGTCCTAATCAGAGCAATAACAATAAAGAGAATTTGGTGACATGTATTAGAAAGAAACAACGTTGTTATTGTTCACAGATAAAATGACTGTATGTGGAAAAGATAAAAATTCCAAAGATAATTATTAGAAATAATACTTATATTTAGCAATGCTACTAGATATGAAGTTAATGTATTAAATAGGCACTATTTTTTAAAATTATTGCATGTGTAACAGCAATAAAACTCATCTAAATACATCTAATGTCTAATTTCCGAATGAAAAATGCAAAATATTATTAAGAGAATTTTCTAAAAACTTAAATACAGAGAGGAATACACAGTTTTCAACTATTTAAAGAATTAATAATTATACTATATCAATTATCAATTCTCTTTAAATATAACTATAGAATAAATCCATTACCAATTAAACTACCACCAGTTTTTTTTTGTATTGAAATTCAAAAGTTGGTGATAATTTATAGATACATGAAAATTTGTAAAATTTGCCCTCAAAAAGCTGAAGCACCAGTACAATGAGACATGAACATATAAAACTACAATAGAAGGATAGGAAAATAAGCCAGTCAGACAAGTTAGAGAGATATAGACATGGTCAATTTCTTCATGACAAAGTTTGTTCTGCAACACCGTTGGCAAAGAATGAAATTTTCAAAAAGAGATGCTAGATTAAATGATTTCCATATTGGAAAAAAATAGAATTTGATAGCTACCTCACAGTATGTAGAAGTCGAAACAATAAGACTTTTAGCAGAAAACAGAACAATATTATCATTGCCTTGGGTAAGAAACATTTGTTAAATTAAACACAAAAACCATCAGCTTAAAAACAAAATGATAATTAGACTACATTAAAATTAAGAACTTCTGTTAATCAAAATCACCATTATGAAAATGTTAAAGTAAACTACAGATTAAGAGAAGGCATTTACAAGGCATATATTTGAAAGATACTTGCTTCCAGAAAAATGAGGGACTCTAAAATCAATAAGAAAAAGACAGCTCAATTAAAACTGGCAAAAGACTAAAGTACACAGATAACACACAAATAGATAACAAATGTCCTAATATTCAGTAAACATTTGAAATTTTGCTGAATTGTGTTAGTCATCAGAGAAATGTTAATTAAAACTACAGTGAGAAAGTCACCAGAAAGGATAAAATATAACAGTAAAAATACCAAGATTTGGGGTTTTTGGTTATTTTTCCAAGTTCTCCCTGTCTCAAGTAACCAAGGTTTGATGAAAATGTTGAGTAACTGGAATTTTCATACACTGGAGTAAATTATTTTATAAAAATATATTTATTAAATGTAAGAAAATAAATGTTCTATTATCCAACAATTCCACCCCTAAATACAGAATCCAACTAAATGACCTAAAACTTTCTCGGTACCACTATTGAACATAGCCAATAATTGAAGACAACTCAGATGCCCTTTTACAGTAGAATGGATAAACATGCTCTTCCATAGTGATACCACACATTGAGTTTTCTGGAGGAAGATTCTCAGAAGGACCTTGGAGTGTAAGATGTTTATTCGCGATCAATCCCTGTGAAATGGAGCAAAAGGAAGTACAGATTGAAGAGAGGGATAACTCAAACCTTGATGCAGGAACAACAAAACCTCAGTCTGAAACAGGCTGGGATCTCAAACAAGAAAACTGCCCATCAGAGTTGTCTAGAGTAGACTGAAGTAAGGGGGACTACGTAACTTCCATCATGCTCAGTAACCAGATGTGCAGTGTCCCAGGAAGTACATAATATAAGCAAGAGAGTTCTCTGAAGCCAAACTAAAACATGAGAGAAATAACAGAAGGAGGCTGGCAACGCTCCCTTCAGCTGGGCGACTCCGAGCACCCATCTCCATGCCAGCAACTACTGCAATGGAATATTATATATCCAATGACAATGAAATCATTATCATCATATGAGATATGAATAAACCTTGCAAATATGTTAGGTGAAAAAATAATTCTATTTCTGTAAAGTTAAAATACAGAAAAAGCTAAAAGCTGATTTTCAAAGCCAGTGTGTGGTTACCTAAGGTGAATGATCAGTGACTGGAGGAAGCTCAGAGGCTTCCTGGGTGATATTGATGTTGTATTTATTGGTTAACTCCATAGTATGTGAGTGTGCTTACTTTTTTAAAATGAGTTTAATACCACCCTACATTTCTGTAGATATGTTATGTACTAGGATGAGGCAAATAAAAGTGATTGATAGTTATGCCCCTCAAAACACAAGCAGTCAATTATCATAGAGCAGAAACAATAAGCAACGCAAGGAGAAATAGAAATCACTGATCACAGGTGACTTTAGGACACCTCTCACAATTAAGTGGACAAAATATTAGTAAGTATAGATGAACTAAAAAATACAAAACTTTATGTGTGCATTTTATATATACATATTATATACCATGAGAAAAATAGAATTTTTTAAATGTTCATGGACAGTCATTTAATACGAAATGTGGTCCATACATTAGTCCTCAAAAAACAAGAACAAAGACAGCCCTCAAGAGTTGTCAAGGTTTCAAATAACAAAAACAGTGTTCTCTGACTACTAAAATAAAACCATGCATTGATATCATTAGAACTAAAAAGGTCCTGCCACGTGAATAAAAATGACATTTCGAATCAAAGAAGAAATACAAAGCAAATTTCTGAAAAATAAAGTGAAAATAAAATGTATTAAAATTTATGACCTATGAAATGCAACTAAAATGTTCCCAGCTCCTATACACCGTGGCTCAGAAAAACCTAATAAAATTAGGCTTGCCGATCTTTTTTATTTTTCCTAGAATTTTCTTTGTTTCATTGGTTTTTTTCTACTTCAATACCATCCTTTTTTTCCAAATATATCTGAACTAATTCCTACATTGAACAAACCTTGTTCTTCTCCAAAAACAAATGTAAGACTGCCTTGTTTCATATTCACAGAAGATATAAATTAATTTAAATTGATTTAAAAGTTTTGAGTAAGCATAGAAATGTCTGTATATATTTATTGATTTCTTGATTTTTTTCTGTTATGCTTTGTATTTCGCCAACTCTAATTAATTCCTGATTTAAACCAGGAGGTGGGTCAAATTGTATGCATCTTTAGATATATTGAACAATCAATTAAATGCATTGCTAATAGACGATACTTAGTAAATATTTTGAATTAAATAACTCTCTCAATTGTTAGATTATTGTGCATTTTATTCATCTAGTCTTTATTTTCCTCACCGGCATGTTTTGTAAGTAAAATTTTAATATTTACAATTATAATTATAATTTAGTCAGTTGTATTTTGCACAAACCTCTATGGATTCAAGAATTCAATGGCATACAACTATGCACATTTTTAATGCAAGTAAAAATTTCAGTTCTGAATCAGCATTTCTTAATTAGTATTTTGGAAAGGCTTAATATTTTGGATGGAAGCAACTGACATATCTTTTTCTCGGTGTCTGTATATGAACAATAATCATTGGCAGCAATTAAGACTGCTTAATTTTTGATGAGCATGTTTTAGTTCACTTATGACTTTCTCCCTTGCTTCTTTTATCTCTTAATGATAGACTGATAACTTTTAATGCTATATCTCATTCCTTTTTATAGTAGAAGCTCAGGTCAGATCAGGTTGAATTTTCCCAAGTGCTTTAATAATCAGAAGAATGTTTCTGGTGTGTGCATGAAAACTACTGGTATAAATTCTAATATAAATCAGCATGCCAAAAAGTAAATGGTGGCAGCATTCCAGAAAGGATTAAATTCATTGAATAGTTGTTAATAAGGTTTTTTCCTCTAGAGTAATTCTTCTCTCTCATTTCCTCTCTGTGTTAGCAACTCCAAAAACAGCTATCTCTAATGAATTATTGAATCAGCAAAGATAAAATAATACAAATGAACATACAAAAATTTCTATTAAGTGTTATAATCCTAAAGACTTTTGCAAACTTACTTATTATGTACAATAAGCTTAGATAGCAAAAGAACATAGAAACAATATGATTAATAAACACCTCCCCGTGACAAAAGACTTACGGAGATATATTAGTTATATATAAATGTGTCCTTAGTGAAGGCACAGTTTGAACATGCAATTTAGACTGCAAGTGCAGAAAAAAGTACTAAAAAAAGTGTTTTATTTTATGCTGCCAAGTCTAAAAAGTCATTTTTACAATGAAGAGAGCTGATTTTCTTATTTCAGCAAATGAGTCACATGATTCGCAAGTTAGACATTTATGAGTAACAAATTCATATTGAGATACTAGTTTTAGTAGTTAGATGCTTTCTGCAACCAAGTGAAAAAAGTTACATTACTGTGTTTTCTTTTTTAAAAATTCATACTTTCCTTCTTGGCGTTTTCACTACAGGTGAATACTGGAAGCAAAAAAAATCACTAAATTTTTAGGTAAGAAAAATGTCAGTTGGAGAATAATATGATGCTAAGGTCATTAAATTAGAGAAAATGATTCTAGGGACTCCCTTTGTCTTATCTGTTACCAATATGGACAAAAAAAATACTTTTCATAAAACATTGTATTACCAAATGTCAGCTATTAGATCTTTAAAAATCATTTACTCAAAAATATGCTAATGTTTTGCTTATACATTTAATAAATCTTTTGTTTTAACCTCAAAGTGAGCATTCAGGCATCTCATACTACTAAGGAGTATCCCTTATAACATAAAATGCACCTGTGTGTGAGTTACTTCCTTGAACTGCTGTGTAATCCTGGAAATTTTACCTTACTGCTTTGAGTTTCAGTTTTCTCACATACAAAATGGTCAAAATAACAGCTATCTTGCAGTGTTATTCTGACAATTAAATAAGATAACACATATAGAGGGTCTTGCAGAATGTCAGGCTCATATAACTGCAAAAATTAACAAAAACTGTTATTATCAACATAATTATCATTAACACTATCATTATAATGAAATATTGCTCCTGTTTCACTATTCTCTTTAGTCCTTTCTGAAATTGTTTTTCATTGTATCCTACAGTTATTTATAAACTTCTGTAAACCTGATGTGATGGGGCTATAACCTGCAACAACAAAAATCTAAAAGAGATACAGCTTCCACTCGACACACAGGAAGGATAAACTTGCTTTCTTCTTTGCAGAGGTAAAATATGTGATTTTTGAAGTTTCTGAAATTAGTAGTCATATCAAAGTTTACTTGATAGAAGCAAATACATCTTCAACTTAATAATTTTCAGATTGCATATTAGAATGTAGAATTATAAAATTTCAAAGAGTATGTTTAGCAAATATTTGGTAAATGAATGAAGAGATGAAACGAGTAACCCAGGAAATATTACTTCAATATGCCTTCCCTCATGCTGCATTGGACAATAAAGTCTTCCACTTTTTATTGGTGGTTTTGGGACTAATATAACTAATATACAAGTTACTGTTAGAGACTCCTTCCCTTGGAATTCTAAAAGACTGTGTTTATTTCATGCCTACTTGGTATTGCCTGTTTTCTTTTTTCTTAAAGATCCTGTGCCTCTGATGACACAAACAGTTAATGAGATTATTGTAGTCTATTGCTTATTCATCAAGCATAAACTGCTTTTGATTTAAGCAAAAAACAAAGGTGAGGGTGTCAGAAAAGTGTTATTCAAAACACTAGATTAAGACACAGAGAAAAGTATTCAATTAGTGTTACAAACTTATAAATCAATGAACCTCAAAACTTCATGTATTTAGAAGCAAACCGCTTTCTTATTCTTTTCTGTTCTTTCCTTTACAATCACCCTGACCTCCTCTCTTAGTGCTGCTCCCCTGAAAGTGGATTCCTAGATAATGTTTCAAGCACAAGTGCTTTTTTTGGAAAACGGAAACAAGCAAAACCAAACAAACAAAAACATTCTCTGGGGATTGGAGAAGTGAGACTGAAAAAAGGAGTAAGAAACTATAGGTCACAATGATCATCTATTGATATAATTTAACCACATGGAGAAATTGTGAGAAATGATGTAAACCCATATTTTAGGAGTTTTCCATCCTAGGGAAAGGGGGAAATGAAACAGGGATTTTTTTTTATGCCAACTCCTATTCTTCATAGGATTAAGGTTGTGCCTTAGGAGTGTAATTTCCTGGCATGTCCTAGTAACCCTAGATGGAAGCAGTGTTTCAGATAAAGTCCTTAGACATCAAGATGCACATGTTGGCAGTTGGAAATCTGTCTTAGACTGCTATGACTATTACGGGCAGGGAACTCACAGTACTTATTCATCCTCGTCATAACAAGGAAAAAAGATGCATTAACTCAGCAACTGTTACCAAAGTGGCTATTAGAAACAGAGATGAAGAGAAGGAACAAAGGGAGGAAGAGAGAAAATAGCCAGAAAGGAAGAAGGGAGGGAGGAGAGAGCATGAAAGGCTATGGTAAGGAAGGAAAGAACAAGAGAGGGGAAAGAAATAATTCAATTATTTTTTCCTCTGCTAATGTTAACTTGTAATTTTAGAAAAATGACAAAAATAAAATTTAAAGATATCAGTTTCTTTTCATTTTCTCATTTGTTTGTTGAACTCTTTTTCCCCTTTATTTTAAAGATGTGGGGCACACATCAGATTTAGGTATATAAGTGCTGCACGTACAGGTGAAGTTTGGGCCTCTCACACTTCCAGATTTTGAACTTTATTATAAGTCTACAATAATCAAAACAACCTCGTATTGGTTCAAGAACAGGCATATAGACCAATGGAACAGGATAGAAATTCTGGAAGCAAAATCTCAATTTCTCAACCAACTCATTTTGACGAAGCCTCCACCAACAACCACTGGGGAGAGGAGAACCTACTCCGTAAATGGTGCTGGGAAAACTGGCTGACATGATGCAGAAGAATGAAAGAGGATCCCTACCTATCACCATACACAAAAATCAACTCTAAATGGATCAAAAACCTCAAACTATAAGAATCTTAGAAAACACAGGAGAAACCCTTATGGACATTGGGATAGGCAACCAATTCCTGATCAAAACCCCAAAAGCACATGCCATAAGAGATAAGATAGACAGTCGGGCTCGGTGGTTCAGCCTGTAATCCCGCGCTTTGGGAGGCCGAGGTGAGTGAATTGCCTGAGCCTGCGGGTTCGAGACCCGCCTGGGCAAATTGGCGAGACCTCATCTCTACAATAAATCAAAAAATTAGCCGGACATGGTGGCGCACGCCGGTAGTTCCAGCTACTTGGAAGGCTGAGGCGGAAGGATCGTGGGAGCCCAGCAGGTCGAGGCTGCGGTGGCCGGGAGTGGCCATGGCACTCCAGTCTGGGTGACAGAGTGAGACTCCAACTCAAAAAAAAAAAGAAAAGAAAAAGAAAAGAGATAAGATAGACAAATGGAACTTCATCAAACTAATAAGCTTTTGCAAAACAAAAACAAGAAAATCAAGAGAGCAGGTAGACAGCCCACAGAAAGTGGAAAAAAAAATATTTGCCAACCGTATATCTGACAAAATCCTAATACCCAGGGTCTACAAAGAACTCAAATGAGCTGAAAAGAAAAAAAAAGGAAAAATATAGTCCTATTAAAAAGTGGGCAAAAACATGTTCTCATTTGTTAAAAGTAAATATGGATATACTTGTTAATACCAACTTCCATATTGCAGAGCTCAGCAAAACTGTAAAAAAATGAAAAATGAGGGCTGAATTAGAAAGGAGAGATTTTTGTTCATTTCATAGTGATTCAGTTCGGTTTATTGTCTTTTTAACAAAATGAAAGTAAGCAAGTGAGAACATTTTCATAACAAGTAATTTAAATAAGATCAATTTTACTTATAAATAACTTTTAAGTTACTGAGAAGGGCTGACATTCCTTTCTGTGAAAACATTCATAATACACTCCAGCAAACAACTTTGCCTTCTGTTTATATATTCACACAATACTTACTAATAGCAGATTATTTCTAAAAACGATTTTATGTCTTTATCTTCTTTGTCATCTTGGAATTTTTAATAAGAATAAGTACATCTGTTTTATAGCCAACAAAAGTAGAGAGCAAATACATGGACAAATGTGCTTAAAGTCTCCAACAATCTTAACAGCCAGAATGATTACTTAGTTAATGAGATATCCAAGTTTATGAAGGTCTGATGTGTGGCATTTGTCATCCATCAATTTAATTCCTGGACTCGTCTAATTTTGGCAAGAGATTAAACTAAGTCTAATATAGAAGTAAATGCTTGCAGACTCCAAATTGTGTCATGATATTGAAGAAAACAAAAACAGAACTCAGATGATCAAGTCCACAATTAAAAAACTGTTTTCTGTACTTACATTTTATCATAAATATATAAGCATGTCTTAAACACAAATGATATATTTTTAAAAGAAATGACTATATCATTTCATGTTTCTAGTCATTTACATCCTCATAGTTATATCTACCATGAGATGGATTTCTCTGTTCACTGGTGATCAGAGGGTGATGACCCCAAAACAGGACTATACCTTCATTCTTTTTAAAAAAAAAATTTTAATGTTAAAGACGTGGGGTACAATTCAGGGTAAGGAATGCAAATGTTCATTATGCAGAAACCCTTGTTGATGAGGTGTGCCTCCCCTCCACTGGCAGTTTCCCGCTACTGCCAATCCCTTTCTTACAGTATTATGATAATGGTTAAAGGTCCGCTTATGAGTGAGAACATGTTGTATTCAGTTATTTGTTTCTGTGATAGATCACTTGGTACTATAGACCCTATGTCCACCCAAGTTGCTGTGAAGTTCATAATTTTGTCCTTCTTTATGACTGCATAATATTTCATCCTGTATACGTATCACATTTTTTTATACAGTCCTCCTTCAAGATGGGAGAGCATGGCTGCTTCCATGTTTTTGCTACTGTGAATAGTGTTGCAATAAACATGCATGCTCAGGTATCTTTTTGTAGAATGATATGAGTTCCTCCAGGTATATTCCCAGAAGGGAAATTGCTGGATCCTATGGGAGGTTGATTTTTAGATCTTTTAGGAATTGCCACACTTTTCCACAAAGGATGTACAAGTTTACACTCCCACCTGTGTAGAAGTGTTCCCTTTTCCCCGCAGCATCTGTTGTTTTTTGAGTTATTGGTGAAAGAAAAAAAAAACAGTTCCATTACAAGGTGGGCAAACGATATGAACAGGTACTTTTCAAAAGAAGACATATGAGCAGCCAACAGATATATAAAAAAGTGCTCACTATCATTAAAGAAATGCAAATTAAAACCACACTGAGATACCATCTTCATTCTTTTATAAGTAAACTTTTTATTTTAGAATAGTTTTGGAGCCGGGCTTGGTGGCTCAGCCTGTAATCCCGCGCCTTTACCTGAGCCCGCAGGTTTGAGACTTGCCTGGGCAGCGAGACCTCATCTCTACAATAAATTAAAATATCAGCCAGGCGTGGTAGCGTGCGCCTGTAGTTCCAGCTACTTGGAAGACTGAGGCGGAAGGATTGCTGGAGTCCAGCAGGTCGAGGCCACTGCACTCCCAGCCACTGCACTCCAGTCTGGGTGACAGAGTGAGACTCCAACTCAAAAAATAAAAAAAAAAGAATAGTTTTGAATGGGCATACAGAGAGTTCCCATTTACCCATATCCATTTTGCCAATATTAACATCTTACATTATTATAGTACATTTGTCATAATTGATGAACTAATTAACTAATTAATTAATATTGATACATTCTTATTAACTGAACACCATATTTATTTGCACTCCATTAGCTTTTCCCTAATGTCCCTTTTCTGTTTCAGGAGCCAATTTGGGTTAGGACACTGCCTATAGTCTTCATGGGTCCTTAGCCTTCTCTGGATGAATTGCTCAGACTTATCTTCCTTTCAATGACTGAAAGTTTTGCAGAGGACTGCTCAGGTAATTTTCAGAATGCTTCTCAATTTCGGTTTGTCTCACAATTGGGGGAAAAAATATGTGTTTTGGGAAGAAAGATCACAGAGGTGAAGTGCCATTCTCTTAGTATCAGATCAAGGGTACATACTTCAGCATTATGTAACAAAGATGGTGCTAACCTGATCACCTTGCTGAGACAGTGTCTGCAGATTTCTCCTCTGCAAAGGTTTTTTTTGTTTTTGTTTCCCTTTTTCATGCTCTGCTCTTTAGAGACAAAGCACTAAGCTTAGCCCACACTAAAAGGGTGTAAAGTTAAGTTCCACCTCCTAGAAGCATGGGTACCTATACAATGTATTTAGAATTCTGTGCTTGGTATTATCTCTTTCTCTTAACAATTCTGTCATTTATATAAAAATATAATTATGAATATTAATTTTATATTTTGGGTTATAATTCAATAATATCATACTTATTGCAGTTTTTGCCATTGTGAGCTCTTTCAGGTTGGTCCTTGTGTCTCTTTGACATACCTCTATTGTATTTTTTTTTTTTTTTGAGTACTTAACCATTTCTTAACGTTCCAATTATTCTCACACAGTAGAGAAATGGATTAGCCAGCACAAGTAGTGATACCAGAAAGGCTTTTTTTTTTTTTTGTATGTTGGAGTCTCGCTCTGTCGCCCAGGCTGAAGTACTGTGGCACGATGCTCATGGCTCAATACAACCTTGATTTCCCCAGTTCAGGTAATTATTCCACCTCAGCCTCCTCAGTAGCTGAGACTGCAGGTCCGTGTCACCATGCATGGCTAATTTTTTAATATTTTTGTAGAGACAAGGTCTCGATATTTGGCCCAGGGTGGTCTCAAACTCCCAGGCTCAAGTAATCCAGGTGCCTTGGTCTCCCAAAGTGCTAGAATTATAGGCATGAGCCACTACACCCAGTCAAAAAGGTTTAATTAAGCAGAAAGTGCTATTTCCTAAAATATTACAATAAAATTTATGCTTCACTTTTATTTGTGTAAAATACATGTGGATGTTTATATCTGAAAGTACTAAGACATTTGTATTGAGGTATACATTACTCTGCCTTATGGTATTTACATCATTTCAAAAATAATTTAGTTTTATTTACACTGAGCATAAATTTTAATTGATTTTGAAAAATATAGCATGCATATTTATGACATTCAATATGTCTTTTTCAATGCTCAGTAATAATGAAATTTTTAAAAATCAATGATTCAACAATAAGCTATCTGAAGTATATAATCAAGAGTATCTCCCAGGTAAATAGAGGTTTATTTCAAAATATAATGAGTAAACCACACTTCATGGATCTATATTCATTATGTTTTATGCATTAAACATTTAACTAAATAAGTGAGTAAATTTAGTTTAACAAAAGAGTTAATCAGTGTGCATAATTTCCCTTGAATATCATGTCCAAATCCAGTCCCACTCTTAGAAGAAAAATCATCCTTTTAAATTTTCAGTCATTTTCTCAGATTGTTCAATAAAAATTTCATAATTTTATAAGAATCTAGCAAAAAAAAGATAGAGTTTCTTATTTCTTTATTTTAAATTACTTTTCTATGAAATGGAACAATATTCTTACCTCATAGTTTCTGGAAGGATTGTGCTAATACACCTGGAGTTTAAATTAATGTCTGGACTATAGATGCACTCTGTATTAGCTATTGGTTATTTCAGCACTTAGTATTAGTTATTTTAGTTTTTAGAATATATTGAGAATAGTTTTGTAAATATACATAAATATCTTTTAGTATTTTTAAACCATTGCGTTGTATTCCTTTCATAGAATGTGTGTCTTATTCAAATCACTGATATGGATGGATTTTTATTTTTATTTTAATGTTTTTAACTATTTTGAAACTTTTCTCCTTATCTTTGTGTTTTTATTCTGATTTTACCTATTTTTATATTAGAAACATTAGTCTCATAAAATAAATTGAATAGTTTCTCGTCTTCTTGCTGTCACTGTCATTTTTGTGAGAATTGCCTTAAATGTATATGTAAGTTAAGATGTGAAAATATGTGGAACTTTAATGACTAATGCTAAATAGCTCTCTAGCATGCTTGTATCTATTTATACTTTAAAATTTATATCAATTGCTACCTACATGGATATATCAAAACTTTTCATTATCTGTGTTTTTTGTTTTTTTTTTTTGTAAATGATGGCATTTCTTATTGTGATTTTTTTGGTTGTCAATAAGATAAAAATTGTTTCCAGGTATTACTAACAATTATAATTCTCTATATTAAATTGTTAATTCTTATTCTTTACTTCATTTCTACAGATGTTTGCCTTTTACTTTTCTTGACTTCCTAGAAATATTTGAAATATTTCTCTATCAGTCTTGTGTTTCTTTTGAACTTTTTAGATGCTGTTTCCTTTTTGGGTCAGAAGATAATAATGCATAAAGATGATCTATCGTTTTCTTTTACTTTGCATTTCATCTTATATTTAAGATGACATTTGCTATTGAAATGCAACAAACTTCTTTTTTCTATATTTTCTTTTAATATTTAAAGTATTGTTATCTATTTCTTGAATTAATCAGAAATTCAATTTATTTTGGTGAATAGTAGGCTGCAGATTGACATTTGTTATTTTTTGAATATCCAATTACCTCAAAATAATTTGTTGATTTGGTTCTGCTTTACCAGCATCTTAAAAAGCTATTGTTATAATACATTCTCATGCTTGACTCCTCCTGAACTCACTCTTTCTTTTCACAAGTATTACAAAATTATTTGGCAGTTTTCTAACTATTTTTTATATGAGTTTTAGAGTCAGTTCATCAGGTTGCATGAAAACGCCATACTAATCTTTTAACATTGCACTGGATGTGTGTATACATTAAGGGAGAAGTGACAAAAAACAATACTGAAAATTTCAAACAAAAAAATGGTATTTTCTGTATTCATTTGGAACTTCTGCTTGTAAGTACAGTTTTATATTTCTCTTTGTATGTATATTGTACATTTTGATTAGCTCTATTCCAATTTATTTTATAATTTTATTGCCATTTTAGATAAAACTTATTCCTAATTCATTTTGAATTGGTTATTGCTGATGCATAATAATCTTAATACTTTTATGTTAATTGTGTATCTGATCATATTGTTAAATTATCTGATTTTAATGTTTCTGAGTTAATTCTATTGCATTTCCTAAGTCAATTAATATTTCCAGCAAAAAGTAAAAGATTTGTCTCTTATTTCTAGTATGTATGCTTTTATTTCTTTTTCATAACTTTTAATAAAAGCTGGTGGTCTTTTATTTTATAATAGAATTAGTGAGGGCAATGTCTTGTCCTATTTTTACTTACTTTGGATTGCTTTTAATATTTCTTCACTAAGTATAAGTTTAGCTAGAAGTATCTTGCTGTCATATATTCTTACTAGCAAATAAGCACACATCAAAAATGAGTGTTAAATTGTCACAAATATATTTGCAGCATCAATTGAGATGAATACATTTTCTCTTTAATATATTGATGTGGATTTTCACTTCAATATTATTTTTAATGTTTCATCATTTTGTTATTGGCTATATCATCTTCATACACCAGTAGATTTATTTTAATAATGCTTTATTTAAAATTTGCACATCCCACATGGATTTATAAAATTAACTTCTAGCTGTCAAATTTAATTTGTCACTGTTTACTTGCTTGCTTGATTTTAGATTAGCTTGTTTGTTTTCCCTTTTTTTGTATTTTTTAAATCTTCATCATACCTATTTTTATATTAGAAATATTAGTCTAATTAAATAAATTGAATGACTTCTTGCCCTCTTCCAGAATGAATTATGCAATCTGGAAAAAATTATGCAATCCGGAAATGGTCTGTTCCCAATGTTTAGAAACTAGGCACCTGTGAAATCATCTGGCTCTGGTGTACAATTTAGGCATAAACCTATGACTTCCTTCTTATGCTATGATGAATTCTTCAATTTTGGAGGGCAAATATTTAGAATTTCTATAAACATAAAATATTCACTGTGTCTAAAATAAAATATATTAGAATTAAGATTTGAATTATAATAGCTTGCTTTCTTTCTTATCTGAAACACATTATTAATCCCACTGTTGGGTTTTCAAACCTAAATCCGGCCAAAACCGAGTGTAAAAAAAAAAGCAGAGAGGAGAGGTACAAGAAAAAAGCCTTAATTTGGTGCAACTAGAATTTTAATATCACTAAACCATAACTACTTGTTAACATCTAAATCACTAAACCATAACTATTTGTTAATATCTAAGAAGATCCAAACATAAACTATGGCATCTGTGTATACTTTTATCTCATCTGGGGCAGAAAAGAGTGACCTAATAACACAAATTTGAAGAAGTTGTAGATAAGAATAAACAAATAAAGTTACTTTCTGCTCACTTTTTTTTTTTTTTTTTTTTTTTTTTTTTTTTTTTGAGTTGGAGTCTCACTCTGTCGCCCAGACTGGAGTGCAGTGGCCGCTCCCGGCCACCGTAGCCTCGACCTGCTGGGCTCAGGCGATCCTTCCACCTCAGCCTTCCGAGTAGCCGGAATTACAGGCATGCGCTACCACGCCTGGCTGATTTTTTGATTTATTGTAGAGATGAGGTCTCGCTGCCCAGGCGGGTCTCGAACCCGCGGGCTCAGGCAATCCACTCACCTCAGCCTCCCAAAGGCGCGGGATTACAGGCTGAGCCACCGAGCCCGGCTTTTCTGCTCACTTTTAATAGACTACAGCTTGTCCCATAAACCGGTTCCATTAGCTAGTAGTATTATTAAAATCCATGGGATACAACTCCTACCTCGTTGAAGAAAACCTCTATATGCTAGTATGAAGTACATTTTATCTCCTCATTACCTAGCCTTTCCCTATTTGATAATGGTATTGTTGCTATGCTATCACATCGCTATTAATTTTCTAAAACAAGAGAAAATTCCAAAATTAATTAAAATCTCCATCCCTAATGCAATAGATAATTATTTTTATTAAAACTTGAAATCTATAAATGGCTGCTGTTCATACCCTGAACTCAATTTTATTCTTTAGTAACTCAAAAGATACAATCCTTCTACAATTATCTTCCCAGCTTATGACTACAAGCTGCTATATAATATATACTCAATAGTATTTGACATACGTATTTCACACACATGCACAGAAGATAGTGAGCCATGTTCATATTAACTTTTTCAGGTAGTTATGCTGTTGTATCCCAAGTCATTATATCGGAATAAAGCTGTCTTGAGTCTATACATCCTTCCCTAATTCACCCAGTCTGGAAGCATAGAACACCCCAGTGTGCTATCTTGATTTTGTTATTCATTCTCAAAGGAGTAAATGATAGAGATCTCCTTCTACTCATTCTCTTGGTTATACTGATATAAAAATAATAAATGTTGCTAAAATACTGCCCCCCCTCAAAAAAATCAGCTTGTTCAGAGGTGTTGAGACATGATTATCAGCAAGAAGAATAGGACTTTAAAGCATCATCCTTTTTCTCTTTTGGAATTCTAGCACCTTTTTTGCCCATGACAGCATGAGTCAATAAGGGCAACTCAGCCACTTGGAGAGAAATACTTGGGTATTGTTTGTCATGACTCTACTATATTTCTACTACCAGAAACAGGAAAACAATATCCTACAATTTATTTTAATTTTACTTTTTTTTTTGCAGATTCTTCAGTCTTTATGAAATATTTGACGCCTACACTAAACTAACGTAAGGTACAAAGTGACTGCTTCACCATTTCAATACATTGAATTTGTCATATTGTAGTGTTACCAGAGGATGAAAAAGTAGAGGCACTCTTAGTGTATTATAACCCTGTTGCCAGGCTTGCCTACATTGTTAATGAAGTCAAATTCTGTAAACAAATGTTCAACATCAGGTAAGAACCCTGATTTAGATCCAAAATCTGAGGCATAGTAATTCCACAAGAAGATTGGCAAACATTGAATAGGACAATGCTTACTCTACCACTACCATCACCTCCCCACCAGTTCAAGAATACATTTTCCTGAATTTACAGAGAAATACTTTTAGCTTCTCTCTACCTACTCTGCACCATGTAGCTCAAAGAGGAGCATACACAGTGCTAACAAAAATGTTTGAAAGGCCTAAACTGACTCAGTTGTCTCGAGTTTCAAAAAGAAGTATGACTCCAAGTGGAAGCAAGTAGTTGATCTAAAGTGGTCAGATATGCAATAGAAGTGTTTTCTGGAAAAATCTTTTGTTTTCATTTTTTGCATGACAAAGAATAGAACATGCCTAGAAAAAGTGAATTTCAAAATGAATGTTAAATTTGTAAAAGGTGAAAATAAGAAAATTTATTTTGGAGTAGAATTCAGAAGATTTCTTCTTCACCTAAAAAAATTCTAATAAAAATTTCTAAGAACTACGTTGTCAATGGCCAGTAATGTCATTTACAGAAAAGCAATATTATGATACAAAATCTATCTGTAGAATATTTTTTATTGAGACTTCTATATCCCCAAATATATCCTATGTAGTAAACTATACTTTGTATTAATGCTAACATCATAAATTTGATCATAGATTAAAAAGAAGTACCGAGGTATAAAAGAACAAATTTACTTTCCATAAATTGTTTCAACTGTATTAAAAACAGTCATAGAATCTAGTCCTTTTCCTAGAACATAACTTTTTTATAATTAGCTAAAATATAGCTAGAACTAATATGTAACATAACATTCTAATATTATGAATCTTGGTGAGCCAGATCTGTCTCTGTCTCTCTGTTGTCTCTCTTTCTCTGTGTGTGTGGGGGGGGGTTTCTCTCTCTCTCTCTCTCTCTCTCTCTCTCTCTCTCTCTCTCTCTCTCTCTCATTCCTATATATACTCTCTTAATGTATTGAATGAGGAGAGGAGAGTATAAACAATGTTTTTTTAGCACAATAAGAGATGGCCTTAAAATTTGCTGTTGTTGTAGGTTGGTTGATTTTTTTAAAAATTTTGCTAGGTACTTAAAAGCAATGTAATTTTAAGGAATATGCAATCTTTGCAAATGTAATGATAATTCAGCTTCTAAAAGCTTTTTATCTGACCCATGTATTCAGGGGACATGGATTTATGAAAAGAGTCCAAGTTCACTGAATGCTAATCCCAGTCCTGCTGGTAATTTATGGTGTGGAACTGGGCAAACTGCCTAACATCTCAGTTTTCTCATCTACTAAAAGGAAACGATAAAAACATTTCTCTTGAAGGAATTGGGTGTGGTTCAACTAATCAAATGTGTTAAAACATTGGGTATATACATTTTCATAAATCACATTCATGCAGAATATTCTGGTTCAGATTCAGTTGTATTCAAGTATAATTTTTTAAAGTCTGACCTTAATAAATCAACATTTTTGTTCATTCAGGATTTATCAAAGATATATGCTTAGTAAGGTCTTAAAACATCAGTGACACTCATGTCCCCCAGAGATATAGTCATACACATATCTATGCTTGTTTCTTAAATTCCAGGCCGAGAACAGTTATTGACCCAAGGGGCTTAACTTTAGTGCAGAATGCCAAGTAATTAGAGAAGTGACAGTAGATCATCATGTAAAATCCTGTGTAATCATGGATGACAATGTCAACTAAAACAAGGGCAAATGAATGAAAGCCAGTAGTTCATAGAAACCCCTGAGAAACAGCACCTGCAAAAGTTATTATATAAACACTGCCTTTCACAGGATTTCAGCAGAATTTTGAAATTATCGCCTGCTTTTCCTAGTAGAGGTCAGTACTAGTAATACAATTCTTGAACCTAGTCAATAAGCTTACAGTAAATGTTATTTTCTGCCCTTTCAGGGTAGAAAGTTACATTAATGACTATGCTTACCAGAGTAAGCTAAACATGCCCTATTACAGAGAATATGCTACCATTTAGCAGGGGCTTATATGTTCACGCTTACTTCAGTCGAGTAACAAGCACAGTTTTCTAGTTTGCTATTGAGGAGCTATGATTTTCACCTATCTTTATTTTCAATGTTTTAAATAACCAAATCTTTAAACATCTAATTTAAAATAATTAAGAAATCCTGAAACTCTGAAATCTGGACAATTAATATGGTTTCTTTAACTTGTCTTTGCTTCATATTCCAAAGAGAAATGACTATAACTTATAATACATGCCCTTCGATTTTTAAAAGTTTTTAAATACAACATTTAAATACATTTTCTACTTTAAAATAGTTTTATAGTATTAACATTTTCTCAAGCACAATTGGGAAACAGATCAATGCTTTCAAGGACTTGTAGAATAAATTTGAGTGTGTTCCCATTTAGTGTAGTTAAATTTTTTAAAAATCATTAAAATTAAGTTTCAGATAAACTCAAAATGTATATGTATAAGGTAATTTATACAATTTGCTTATTTATAAAATGCAACAAAATTCAAATTATCAAATAATTTGTGACATTATACTGTATTATGTAAAAAGTATTGATCAAATGTGCTTGTTTTATATTTGTATATGTAAATATTGCCATTTAATCCTCACAAAAGTACATAAGCTATAAAAATTGTGTTAATTATTTTATATAACACAGTTCATCATTGCTGCCTAACAAACCACTTCAAATCATAGTGACTTAAACAAAAAAGATGTATTTTTGCCCAAGGAATCAGCAAAAGCATTATGCCTCTAAGCCTACTCTTAGACCAGACACCCACTGGTTCCCTTATATTCTGTGGGCCAAAGTACATCACAGGTTTAAATTTGAATAAGAAAATAAACTCTAAGTCTTGACAGAATAAGCTGTAAAGGTACATTGGAAAGATTATACATAGAGGACAAGGAAGAATTGAGGCTACTTTTACAATCAATTAATCACAATGTTTAAATTTCAAATAGAAAAGCTGAGAGAAATTGAGAAATTTGAAAACTACCAATTGAAAAAAGAACTTAAACACTATCTAAATGTTATGATTGTTAACATAGAAATATTTCTGCATCTCCATATCTGTAAGGTTGCTAAATATATCCTCAAAAAAAAGCCTTTAAACAAAATACAGTATCAATTGCCAAACTACAATAAAATGAAACCCTATATTAAATTACTGTTATTACTGAAATGTGAGATGAGATTAAAAAAAAACAAAAAACCTCACCATTCAGGTTGCTAGGGAAGAGTAGAAAATTTATACAACACAAGGATTTCAGTACAAACAATCCCAGCATCTAAAGTGTCCTACTGCTAGAATACAATTATAATAATTTTTACTTCATTAATCTGCAAACCTAATTATTTTCACAAAATATCCCAGCAGTTTCAACTTACTTCTTGCAAATACTTAAATATTTATATATTAAAGTAATAGGTTGTTTTTCTTGCAGCTTCATTACATCTATAAAGTATACATTAATTGAAAATATGTAAAATAAATTAAATAAAGCTGAATTAGCTCTAATCAAGTAAAACAAATTATATATTAGAGTAAATCTAGCTATTTATGAGTCAAAATACGCAAGATGGGATGGTTTCTACTACTTGATTGGAAATTAAACATCCTGTGAAAAACTTAGGTATATTTTAACTGGAATTGCCTGTGAGCAAACCAGGAGAGAAGGATAAACTGTAAGCTACAGAAGTTCATTTGATAGATATTTGGCATTAGCACAAATTTTCCAGAAGCAATAAAGTTAAGTGTTTTCACAAAATAAATCAATTACCTGTCGTACCATAACAAAACATCCCAATATTTAATGACTTGAAACCGCTATTTATTTGGCTTGCAATTCTGTGGTTTGAAATTTAGGCTAGGCGTGACAGAGACATTCTTATGCTCATAGGTGGGATTCCTCATAAATTTGTGGCTTGCCTGGAATCTGTCTTTTTCTAGTCTTGCCTGGGGTCTCTTACATATATGGAACCTCAATAGAGATGTCTCACTAACTTAACTCTAATCCATATTATCCTTCCTCCTTCCGCTCCATAGTTTATGCTTATGGGGATAAGAGAGCAAGAAGCTGGAGAGGATGTGGGGAAAAGGGAACACTTCTATACTGTTGGTGAGAGTGTAAACTAGTACAACCTCTGTGACAAACACTTTGGCGATTCCTAAAAGATCTAAAAATCGACCTTCCATACTACCCTGCAATCTCCTTACTGGGATTATACCTGGAGGAACTCAAATCACTCTTTGAAAAAGATACCTGCGCTCGCTTGTTAATTGCAGCATTACTCACAATAGCAAAAACATGCAACCAACTGTGCTGCACAATCTCAAAAGAGGACTGGATTTTAAAAAGTGGTACATATACACGATGGCATATTACACAGCCATAAAGAAGGACAAAATTATGAACTTCGCAGCAACTTGGATGGACTTAGAGTTTATAATACTGAGTGATTTATCACAGAAACAAAGAACTCAATCTCACATGTTCTCACTCATAAACGGACCTTGAACAACTATCGTTATACTATAAGAAAGGAATTGGTAGTAGTGGGAAACTACCAGGGGAGGTGGTGGCATACCTAATCAAAAAGGGTACCTGCATAATGAACATTTGTATACCTAACCCTGAATTGTACCCCACAACTTTAAAATAAAAAAAAAATTAACCATGCGGCATTTTCCCACCTTTTGGAAGTCTGAAGATACATCTCCCTTGTCTCATCACTATATAGGATTTATGACCCTTGATTAAAATACTATTTAAGCAAGGTCCCAAAGCCACTTCCTTGAGAGAGAGATACTTTTGAACTAAAGCCCCTCCCATGTGATGTATACAATGTACATTAATAAAACTTTATTTTTCTTTCGTTAATCTGACTTTTGTTTTTAAGACAGTATCACATGCAAGAATTTAAAAAGAAAAAAATGTATGTTTTCTCACTTATATATAGTGCTCATGGACATGAACAGCACATATTTACTATATTAACTTTGCTTCCATTGGTCTAAGTACACTGCTACGACATTACTGAGCTATTATTATTTCTTAAATATTATTTTCTAGATGTTCTCATAGACAAGTGTATTTGGATAAACTGACAGTTTACTTTGCATCTGTTTTTCTTTGCTTAGAATTGCCCAAGAATGTTTGTAGCTTGCTATGAATCTTCAAAATTAAAATGGATTCAAATAACATACATGTTTCATCAACTGACAAGGTGACTTTAGACTAAACTGTGGGGTTAAGAGAGGTTTTTTAGAGAAAACAGTGTCAAAATTGAAATAACAATGAAATAACAGTTAAATAACATGAAATAACAGTTAAATTCAACTAGGTATAGAAGCAAAAGTATTCTAGAAATATGAAATAATCCCCAAAGGATGGGAGAATATGGGCCTTGAAGACTCAGAGAAGCTCAAGTGGTTTAAGTACAGGAGGTGAAGAGTGAAACAAGATGAACTCAGAATTATGCTGGAAATTTTGAGGGCACATTGGGATTTGCGATTATAAAACAGAAATTGTTAAAGGATCTTAAGGAAGAAGACACATGATAGATTTTCATCTACAAGCAACTCTGATAACTGTGTTTTCTAAAGGACATTACAGATGGAAAATACAAGGGAAGTCATTTTCAGCTCTCTTCTAAATCCCATTTCTTCAATAATCTTCTATTCACTGGAATGATCAATATATTGGTGTCAAAATTTCCATATGTATTGCTTATTGATCATGTAAGTTATCTTGAAAATAGTCTGTTTTAAAAAACCTTTCTTTCTTTAACAAAAATGTTTGTTCTGTTTTCCAAAAGGTTCAGTCCTTGTTTATTTATATAATAATTAATAACCTTGTAGGAAGTTGTGATATCAACAGTGACCTCTTTTCATAGTCTTGGAATTTTTCATTCAGTATTAAAAGAACATCTGATATCACTTATTACGAACTTCTCTCTTTTCTTAAATTATTCTTATCTTATTATTGCCCTTGGAGTTTTCTCTTTGCTACTATGAATTTAATTAAATAGCAAACTTTTAATATAAAACATGTATACACATTCATATATACATGTTTATGCATATAATATAGTAAATTTCACATATATCATTTGAAAAATGCATGTTATTATAGTATTTCTATGTTACATTTCTATTTCAAAGTAACTTTATTGGAGCTTTTTCTGACAATTTTAGAGTACATATGTGTTTTGAGCAAAACTTATAATTTTTAAATTCAGAATATATTTATTTTCACTCAACTCTCCAACTCCAGTCAATGATCAAATCCTGCTGATGTTCTCACACATATCCCGAATCTGTTTTTCTGTTCTCCATCACATTTACCATGACTGAATACCCAAATTCCTGAGCTTGTCATCAGTTTCTTCTCCTCTCCCTCCAATTCACATTCCACACTGCAGCCAGAGGAATCGTTTTATGATGCAAGCTTGATGATGTCATTTGTCTTGCTCAAAGTTACTCATAAGACCCTTATTCCAGGCACACAAGTCCTTTCATGATCTGAACTCTGTCTCTTCCTCCAGCCTCACCTTCCATTTTATCTTTGAAATGTGTGTTCTCCCAATTCTTCACAAAGATAAACAGGCTTTCACAGCACTACATCTACTGTTTTCCAAATCCAGGATGTCCTAGCTTGTTTGATGGATCTTCAGTATGCTATTCATGTATAAATATCTCTCTAAAATTTTCTTTGATCTGCAGTGACATAAATTAATCTTTTATTACTCTGAATTCTTTCTTTAAACATAATTACATTTTTGTGTTACTATGTTTACATGTCTAAAATCTGATCTCTTTGAGGGAAGGAGCATTGTCTTATTCAGAGCAGCACATTTTGATGCAACTGTATTTAATGTGAGATCCACAGTCGTGTTGATGGAGCCATTTTGATACATTTTGAAATGAAATATCTCTGTCAATGTGCAGCTTATTTGGCTTTCATTACTAAGATCTCTTCCCCTATGTTATATGGCATTTTGACTTTCCATTTAATAAAATATTACATTTCCATAATCATTTATAAAGAAAATAATACTTGTAATGAAAGAATCATATGAAGATATTACTTTAAAGAATCTGTTAGAACTGGAATTGTTCCTCCCCTTGACATACTCCTTACCTTTTTCAGGAGACTTTGTTCCTTGAAACAACAATTCTGTGAGGGTTTCTCTGCCCTCCCTGCCATACATTGTAATGCAGACCACAAATGCACTCCCTAGTCTCTCCCCACTTTGGTATTATCTGCAGTACTTACTAATGCCTTATAGAATCTTGTACGTCTTCTTATTTGTTTGTTCTTTTCCTCCTCTCTCCACTAAAATGTAAACCCCATGAGGGAGGAATTTTTGTCTATTTTATTCACATAGTAGGCTATTCATATATTGTTGTTGAATGAAATTTGTCTTAATTTTATTTACTCACAGCACAAAACCAGAGATACAAATTCAAACACAAGTGACCTGAGTGGCCATTCCAGGAAAGAAAATCAGTGAGGTAAGGGAGATAGGACATGGAAGACAGTGATTTAAAAAAAAAAAAAGTGTGTTATCCAGCAAGTTACCACTGTGGGTAGTAGCAGTTTCATCTTGAGGGAAAATATAGAACACATGCTTCAGAATTATTCTACCCAAACCAAGTTCAGTGGTATGTGCCTGTAATCCCAGCTACTTGGGTGGTCTGATAGGAGAGGGTTACTTGAGCCCCAGGAGTTCAAGTCCAGCTTGGGCAACAAAGTAAGACACCATATCTTTAAAGAGAGAGGGGAGAAGGGGAGAAGGGGGGAGAGGGGAAGGGAGAGAAGAGAAGGGGGGAGGTGGAAGGGGAGGAAAGGTAGGGGGGAGGGGGAAGAGGAGGAAGGGGAGGAAGGGGGAGGAGGAGGCAGAGGTGGAGAGAGAGGAGAGTGCAGGTGGACTGAGAGGGAGAGGGGAAGGAGGAGGGAGAGTGAGAGAGAGAAAGAGAGGGAGAGAAAAAGGAGAGAGAGAGAGAGAGACTGAACTGTGAGAGAGAGAAAGACAGAGAGAGTGAGAGGCAGAGAAAGAAAATTATGCCACTCTGTAGGTGAGAGAGCTGAGGAACTTCTCCCATTAGTCACTGAATGGAAGCTGCTCCTGGAGTTCATTATTTCTCCTGCATTCACAGCCTGCCACATGGATGCAAAGAAGGTATTGGCTACCAGAGAAAGTCCTTGGGCAAAGAACAGCAGGTCTTCATAGTTGGAAATCAAGTGAGTGCACATAGAAGGTAAAAGTTACAAGATCTAGGCAAGGTGCCAAAAGCATTTCATTAATTTTCAATTTATGTTTAACTTTTCCCCCTCCCACATTTTGGCTTCAATAATACAAAATATATATATATATCTTAAGTTGAGTAGAGTATATACTAATCTGATCCCAAAGATGCTGGAGAATTTAGGTTATGCAAATGTTCTCAAGACTGATAAAGTTTAGGCCAGTTCCTTTAAGTGAGTTCTCACTTTATGAACTGACTCTAAAGCTCCAGGTCAAGAAGACAATTTCCACAGAAAGTATGGGAGGAACTTAATGAAGCAAAGCAGGTAACTTCTTTAATGAAGACAGAAAAAAGAAGACTCTAAACTTCTTGATATGATTGAATACACAATGACATGCAATGTTATTTAATTAATATTTACTTTGGATTGAGACTAAATTGATGAGTAGACAATACAATAAAGTTATAATATTTGGATTTTCTTTAATTTCTAATATATCATAATTTGTTTAAAGAAATTGGTGATATTAATCCTTAACTATTTTTAATATGTTGATTCATCCTTTATTAAATTAATAGTGAATATTACAAATATAGTTACTAAGTTTAGGAAATGAATTATATTCAAGCACCTTGAGAGTATTTCTTAGAAAGTCAACAAAGTAATTCTTTTAAACTTAGTATAGTCATAGTCAAAACTGCTTCAATTTTCTTTTTAGCATTTAATATAATAACTACTAGTGGGTGTTTTATAGCAATAGCAATCCAGGATGCAATGTTCTTGTGGCACTGTAACTAATTTTATTAATTGGAATCTCTAAAAATATTTCATAGTTTAGACATTATATTTATAATTAATGAAAAATTTTCAAATCAACTACAAACACAGAATCAAATGCAATATGTTTGCACTCATCTTTTTTCTATATAGTATTAAGTTATATAGATTAATTCATGTTCTTTGTTAGGTATATGATATAATAAATGCATTTAAAGTCATTAGTAGTTTTTAATGTGAGTATTATTGCTTTTAATAAGTTATACATTCTCTTTTTCTTTTTTAAGAGAATTTATTCTGATCATCATCCTGACCTTTATGATAATCCTATTTTCACAAAACTTATTGCAATCATGATTGGTACATATTTATAGATAAGAATGCATATTATACATTTACATATGATTTTTAGAATGCCTGACATGGTACTTAATTTAGACAGACTGATAAACATATTGCAGATAATATACTCATAGAATAAAACTTAATCAAGGCCGGGCATGGGGGCTCAAGCCTGTAATCCCAGCACTATGGGAGGCCAAGGCGAGAGGATTGCCCCAGGGATTCAAGACCAGCTGGGCAAACTGGCTAGACCTCGTCTCTACAATAAAAATTAAAATAACATTAGCCAGGTGTAGTAGTGCACCCCTGTAGTTCCAGCTACTTCAAAGTCTGAGGCAGAAGGATCGCCTGAACCTAGCAGGTCAAGGCTGCGGTAGCTGTGAGAGTGCCACTGCACTCCAGCCTGGGTGACAGAGTAAGACTCCAACTCAAAAAAAAAAAAAAATTAATCATACTAATCTATAGCCTATAAATAATTCATGATATAGTGATTCAGAATATTATAATGTACATTAAAAAGTCAATGAGGACAAAAGGATTTTCTTTGAAAAATTAATAAATTGATAAACATTTAGCAAATTTGATCAAGAAAAAATTTACCTTTCATAAATTAAAAATAGAATAACTGAGTAATATGAATAAATTTAAGTCAAAAACTTGGAAAAATTCTTATCAGAATAACTTACCACAACTGCTATAAGCAGCAACTGAAATTCTGTATTGTTAACCTACTATTCTCTTTTATGTCTTTAGACACAAAAAGTGAACTTATTTGTTCTCTGAATCTCATAATTCTAAGATTGGTATTCCTAAAAAGTCTGGTTTAGTTGTGTTATAAGTAGGCCAAGTATTGAGAAGGTTAGGAGGTAACTTCAGAGAATAGTTGAATTAGTTTTTTATTTTAAGTGGCTCATGCCTAACAAAAAGTTATTTTTTGTTGCCAGAATAAACCTGGGAAAACTAAAATAAAACTTTTAAAAATATTAGACCATCACTCTCTTGTCATCTCCCAATCTGAAAGAAAGAACAACTAAAGAAAAATGTTAAATGAATAAGTAGATTAGTTAATTACACACGTAATACATCACAAGTAGTAAAATGTATAACTAACAGCCTGCCATTGATTATTCACTTAGTTTCAGACACTATTTGTGTAATTTTGAATAAATGCTGCCTGCTTACAGGGCATTAGTCCACTCTCTAAATCACACACACACATAATTACAGATATAAATTGAATACGTGATGGTATGAAAAATGTGTAGTGTAATTTTTTAAAGTATCTCCATGGACCTGTCCAATGTGGCAGACTACACCAAGGATGAGAAAGCAGTCAGTTGAGCAGCAAGCTGAGGCATAAGCTGACCAAAATGCCAAGGAGTTGGTGATGATGAGGAGGCTATATGAAGGTAGCTACCTTTTAAATGGCAACCTGTAATTCCAGCACTTTGGAAGGCAGAGGCGAGTGGATTGTCTGAGCCCACATGTTCGAGATCAGGATGGGCAACTTGGTGAGACCTCGTCTCTACAATAAATCGAAAAATTAGCCATGTGTAATAGCATGCACCTGTAGTTCCGGCTACTTGGAAGGCTGAGGTCAAGGATAACTGGAGCCCAGCGGGTCGACGCTGGGTTGGACGTGAGTGTACCACTGCACTCCAGCCTGGGCAAGGAAGTGAGACTCCAAGTCACACACACACACAAAGATGGAAGTGAGGGGGCACCTAAACAGAGATGATGGAGTGTCCAATAGCCAAAGTGATAGTGGAGGGTCTGGGAAAATAAGTAAATATATCAAGGGTAATGGAAACCAGGTTCTTTCAAGTTAGAGAAGAATTTACCAATACAGCTTGTGGACAAACTAGAAAAAAAACTCCAAGGTATTGTATTCAAATTGAAAGTTTTGGTGTGAACTTAAAGTTTTTATTATAAACATAGAAGAAGAAATCAATATTGATATGTGTGCACATATGTATACATATGTCCATAATTCTGCCTCTCCACTGAGAGAATCTAGAGTAATGACACCTCTATAGCAATTAGTACAACTAATGCTCAGACTTTTGCTCCTAAGTGCCATTTTTCCCTAAAAGAAACTACAGCTTGTGAGAGAAATGGCTGACTCTAGGGTTGAATTAGAAAAAACACAAGATTAAGCCTGAAACATGTTATGCAAGAAATAGTAAGTTTATAATAATAATAATAATAATAATAATAGAGCTAAAAGGACACAGCGGGTCCACACAATTTGTGACATCAAGATAACTATAGTAACATAATACAACTCATTGATTAAAACAAGAACCCATGAGTCTATACTGACATAAATAAAAAACCAAATAGCTTAGAGAGAAGGGAAATATTCACTCTGAATACTGTGACCTAAATGTACAACATATGTGAGTTATAAACATGAGGTTAACAATTCATCTTTGACAACACCTGTGAATTAAGTGCTATGCTTTGTATCTATATAGTTCCAATTCAGTGTTTAACTTTGTGAACATTAAGAATATTAAGAATATTTTCTTATATTAGGAAGACAATTAAAAACTATAGAGAAATGATGGAAAATAAAAACAATGCTTGATGAGTGTAATGGTGGTTGATTCACATAGGAATCATCAATGGATGCTTAGCTGATGGATAAAGGTTTGTGGAAGGCAGAAGATTAGCCTCTATTTGGAGTATCTTCCCATAAAATATTTATTAATTACACTGTATAAAACGTTGTCTTTCTGGTGGAGAACTTTGCTAGATACTAAACCCATCACGTGATCGAGGTTACCATTGCTATTGGTGGAATGATTCCTCCTAACATTATGCACTATACTAGTAGCTTCACTTTTGTGGGATCTACCAACAATTTATGGACTCAGTTTGGTCATGAGGAAAACATCAAGTAAACTCAGCTTATACTTAAAAAAAAAAAAAAAACTGCAAGGGTCATGGAAGATGAGGACAACTGAGAAACCAGTCCACATTAAAGAAGATTGGAATGACACAGCAAATAAATGTTACACTTATACTGGATTGAATCTAGGACTAGAAAGAAAAAGGAAGCATTGTTCATAAGAATATAATTGAAAGCAAGTGGAAGAGTGTGAATGAGTTCTGTGAAATGAATGGTAGTGTCATATTAAAGTTGGTCTCCTTATTCAGAGGTGACCTCTAAATATTGTCCATTGAAAAGACCAGTATCATGGAAAATTCATCTCCAGTTCCAAAATGGCCTTGCTTCCAAAGATAGGTGCAGAAAATTACAAAATCATATTTGGGCCAAAAAAAGAGAATGAAAGCAACAATGTTTTTTAGTGTCAAATGAGTATGGCACACATTATCTGCCTTCCACAGTCACCACTGCTGTTTTATCCCTGGCCACTGATATTGGGAGTCACAATTTGTGAGTCTTAATTATGAACATCCATTGTGGTATCATTCTGAATACTGTGCCCTAAGTAAGCAATGTATATGAGTTATAATCATGAGATTTACAATTCATCTTTGACATCATATATGGAGTAAATGTGGCACTTTGTATCCAGATAGTTCCAGTTAAATGTTTAACTTTGTGAATATTAGGAACAATGTGTGAGTGTTTAGATAAGGAAAGTGAGAGTAATTTCGATACCAATGTCATCATTACACAGATCTCCCAGAATGAAGATTAACCTACCATGTCATTTTAAGACAGAGATACACATACAAATGAATTAGGGAGGTATATAAGAAAAGAAGAGCACACTCCACTATATGTAGAAAAAAATTGGGACCAAGCAATACTGGAAAAAGTGGCAAAAGCATATGAGGTGACTGAATCGAACAATCCCACAGTGAGACAGACAAGTTCTTTTAAATGAAAACAGTTTTTCACCTCTTAAAAAGACAAGAACGTTCAGTTAGAAATGACAGCACTAAATTAACTTGGGCATACCACATTGGGCGTCACTGCATTGTTCCCTTAAATGATCTATGGAACTGAGTAAATTTAAGTTTTCTGAATCAGAGGAGGTTACAACTAAATTTTCTGTGGGTGATAACACATGTACTAGCCTTTTACAGTGAAGGGTTGATTCTGTCAGATCTTACCAATGATCTTGTTTTCTATAGTAAAGTGACATATCAAACTACAACAACAACAACAAAGTCCCTCTTGGCTACTAGGTACTCTGATTTGAAAAAAATAAAGTTTCAAATCATATTTTTGGATTATATAAAAATTTTTTACAAAACTACAGAAAATATAAAACAAAGAATTGTTAATACATTGCCCAAATGAAAGTTAGTCTTTCTGCATCTATTTACATACTTAATGGCTAGTGCAAATGTAAATTTTGACAAATTCTATTGTCTATAACCTTCTTACCAAAGAAAATTATATTGCCTCATAAATGTCATACAAACCGTGCACACACAACTATCAAATAAGGTGTGGTTTACCTACATGTAATATTGAGAATTTCATGACTTTTTTGTCATTTTTAGTTTTCCCTATGTGTGCAAAAGCATGTAATGAGATGTTGGACTTTATAGAAATTGAAAGTGATAGCCTCTTTTAGACATATTCCTATAAGATATATTCCTATCATGATTGCCAGTAATGACAAGTATATATATAAATTGATACAAAGTTCTCCAGTTCTACAGCATATTTTCAAAATGTAGGACAAGAATAATGCCCCCCAATCTAAAATGCATTGAGAATGAGAATCATTAGGAAGAGGGTAGTAAAAAAAAAAACAACTTATGTTTTATTTCTTCAAAATAGTTGGTGATTTTTAAAGAGACCATAAAAAGACTAGAAAAGGTTGAATTAAACTGTATCCTAGTTTTTCGATGTTACATGGAGGTTATAACAATCTCTATACAGGAAAAAAAAAAAGATTTCATTTTTTAGAAATAAGATTGCTCCAGTACAAAAAAAGACATAAAAATTGTGCAATTTAAAAAAGAACTCTCTCAATTTCTTTACTGAAAATATAACTTACTTGGAATCCATTTTCAATTTCACAAGTTCAGATTTTCTCTGTGCTTTAAGTCCAGTTTCCCTGAGAAAGATATTTATCTTATGTACTTCATAGTGTAGACAGAGATAGCCTATATGATGAATTTATAGATGTGAAGAACCTGATTGGAAAACAGCTGGTCTACCAAAACAAGCTTGTAAGTGAATGAACAGAGATTGGACATTTTTGGAGCATTGAAAACTAATAACTTCTACAAGTCTCAAAATATGCCATTAGCACTAATGGTAAGTAAAATCCTAAATATCACTCCTACCTCATACCATATATAAAAATTAGCATAAAATCTATCAAAGACCTAATTGAAAGTGGAACTCTAAAATTCTTAGAATAAAGCATAGTGGCATGAATTTCTAATCTTTGATTTGAAAACAGTCTATTAGATATGACGCCAAATGCTTGAGAAACATTGAAAAAATAGGAAAGTTTGGCTTTATAAAGCCAAACTTTTGTACATTAAAAGGCCTTAGCGAGAGAGAAAAGACATTACACAAAATGTCTTTGCAAATATATTTGCAAATCATATATCCAATTGGGGTCTTAGATCCAAAATATGTAATGGACTTTTATAACTCAATAATAAAAGGCAAGTAACCCAATTAATACATACACAAAGAATTTAAATTGATATTTTTCCCAAAGAATATTACACAAGTGGCCATAAGCACATGAAAAGATGCTGAATATCATAGTCAACAGGAAAATGAAAATCAAAATAACAGTTAAATGCCATTTTATACCTATTAAAATGGCTACAATAACTTTTTTTAAAAACAGAAAATAGCAAGTAGTTGTAATGATGTAGAGACATTGAAACATCTGTACATTGTTGGTGGAAATATTTAATGGTTCAGCTATTCTGGGAAAAGTTTGGTGGTTTCTCCAAAAGGTAAACCTGGAATTGCCATATGATTCAATATTCCAACTCCTAGGTATACATCCAAAAGAATTGAAGATATGTATTCAGTCAAAAACATCCACACAAGTCTTTTTAGCAGCACTATTCACAACAGCCAGAAAGTGTGAACAATCTACATGCTCATCCATAAATGAATAAATGAATTAAGTATGGTGTTCATATGGAGTTTTATTCAATGAAGTTTGTTATTTCATCGTAAAAAATTAAATATTTATATTTGCTGCAACATATGTGACTTCAAAAACAGTATGCTAAGTTAAAAGAGTCTAAGAAACAAAAAGGTAATGTATTGTGATTCCATTGATATGATATAGGTAAATATATGAGGATAGGTAAATCTACAGAAACAGAAAGCAGATCCATGCTTGCCAAGCCCTGAGAAACAAAGAATGGTGAATGCTATCATCAGAATGTTTGTGTACCCCCACAATTCATATGTTGAATTCCTTACATGCAGGGTGATATTGGAGCCTTTGGGAGATGACTACATCATGAAGGCAGAGTTCTCATGAAAGAGATTAGTGCCCTTCTAAACGAGACGCTAAATGGCAAGTTAGCCCTTCTACCATGTGAGAATACATCTAGAAGACACTGTATAGATGAACAGATCCTCACTAGATGTTGAATCTGTCAGTATTTTGATATTGTACTTTCCAGAACTGTGAACAATAAATGTTTGTTGCTTATAAGCCACCCTGTTCCAGTGTACAGGGTTTTTGGTTTGGGCAGTTGAAAATGTTTTGGAACTAGAAAGAGATAGTGATTTACACCAATTTACAACATTGTAAATATGCTAAGTGACACTGAATAGTACATATTTTTTAAATGGTTAATTTTATATGGGAAGTTTGTCTTAATAAAAATCATTTTTTAAATTAACGTCTTTAGAAAAATCGTATCGCAATCTCCAATGCTTTTGTTGAGAGGATATTTAGTTTGATGGTATCACATTGGATTGACATCAGGAATCAATGTAACATGGGCTTGAAAAAAGTGGAGCTTCAATCAAAGTAAATGCTGTGTTTGTGAGTGTTCTGTCTTACCACTACATAAAAGAAAAGAAACATGTCCTAAAGACTACAAGTGGTTCAGAGGTCTAATATTTGAGAATGAAACAGAAAGAATAAAAATATCTTATTGTTTCCTGTGAAGGTAAGAAATATATCACTGATACCTTTTACTAAGTAAAGACAACACCTATTTAATTTGTCTTATTATATTTATATTAACCTTTTTAAAAACTTGCATTTATGTCTCAAGAATACATAATAATATAGATTATAAAATGTAAATATCATTATAGATTTTTTAATTGTTCAACTAAGTTATTATATCAGAAGATAGGAACATTATAAAATGTTGCCAGATATTCTCAGACACATTGTTTTATTAACAGTATTAATTATAAATCACTCACCACTGTCAATTAGTCCAATTTAAATAATAACATTTATGTAACAGAAAAGTAAATGAATAATATATAATTTCAAATAAACACCTATTTTTTTATATATTTCTGTTAAAGTAATAGCACAAATGTTTATACAGATCAATTATATATCATCTATTACTTAGTCTGGTATGGCTGTATTCTAAAAAGTTGGTTTCCCTTTTAAGAGTGCTGTATGGAGATGGTGAAGAGGATATCCTTGTTTAGGAAAAATTCACGTGAATATTTTGGGGGTAAAGAAGCATAATGTTTATGGTTTATATTCAAATGACTGAGAAAGAGAAAGATGATAGTAGATATTGATATAGATGTAGACATAAATCTATCCAATAAACATTTTATTGTATGTAAATTATGCATCAATACAAAATAAATTCCAAAATAGCACTCTAAACTTATTTTGTTAGGCATTACATACTGCCAAAATTATTTTAATTCTATGTCCTTGTTCTCTTTCGTAAGCAAAAAGTTTGTATGAATGTATGAAAAATAAAACACCTTACAATGGTCCTCAAAAACATTATTTAAAAAAAAAAAAGTAAGCTGTGAGCACCTCTAGTACAGAACAGGGTCACATCATAGTTGGGTTCAGGATCCCTGCAGAGCCTGGCAGAAAAATGCCAGGCAAACAGCAGCGTGGACACCAAGCAAGTCTTGGATTGCGCACGGTGGAGAGTTCATGGAAGCAGAAGGGCATATTTGAGCAGTACGGAGCTGATCTTCTTACTGCTGTGTGCCATTTTGGCAAGTCATTTGACATTTCTGAGCCCAAATTTATCCTTTGTAAATCCACAAAATCAGAATCTATGATCCTACTCAGCTTTAGATAGGTATATCTTTCATATCATGTCCCAGTGTCACACATATGATTTGACTCAATGAAGTCTATATAAAAGTTAAAACATAAATAAAAGAACAATATTTTCTTTGTAATTCACATTGCCACATTCTGACACACCAACAAAAGGACCGAGTGTGTGAAGGCAGAAACTACAGACGCTTGGATGTTCACTTTGGCTTATTACCAAAAGGCTGAGCCTGACTGCTTTGAAGTGAAAAGCAAAAGCAAATCTCTGGAGGGAGAAGCTTCCCCTGAGATTTCTCAAATGAGTTTGGTTCTGGCAGGGTAACTCAGTCTTCCAGAACATTCTTTATAACCCAAACAATTGCCCATGTGTGAAGTGAAATTCTGACTCATTTTCTGTTCTGATCATTCAAACAATTCTTCATATTTTAGTGTAAATGTTTTTTAAAAAACTATTGTCATAACTATAATTTTTTCTTGAAAATGTTATAGTTAGCTATAGATTAGTTATACATAGATCAAAAGTTTTATTAAGGTAAGTTTATACTTGTTTCAAAACAATTTTGTTATCCTTATTTTCATGTATATATTAATGAAGAATATATAATTTTAAAAAGATGCATTTGAACAATTAAGGCATATTTTAACTTAGTTCTCATTTTCTTTAGGACATAATTCAACCAACAGTCAAATCTATCCTTAAGTAACCTAGCTAACTTTGTAAAATTTGTTTCAGTAGTTCATAGTGTAATTGTACTTGAATAAGTTTATAAGATTGGTAAATAATGAAGAGAAAACTACTTTGATATTTGTGCTGAATATTTTATTAATTAATTGATATTTGTTTTCATATTGCTGTCATTCGAATGACAATACTGAAGTACATTCATAGCAATGTTTCAAGCTTGGTAATCCTGTTACATTTTATTTATATTTCTCTACCTATCAGACTTTAATCAACCATTGTAACAATTTTTGTCCGTTTTTGTTTTGGTTTATCGGTGTAGTGTTTGTTTCGAGTAGTGAGGCAAGTATTACAAAGTATTAAAAAGATTGTCCATGACTCAACCAGGACCCCAAGAAGGTGTAAAATCTAACCCAGTTTTCATAGTATCAGAAGACAGAGGACATGCAGAAGAATTTCTCACAAGGGCATGTGAACTTTCTATATCTATGTTTTTAAAATTGTGTCTTTCAAATAATTCTATACAACATTAATAGATATTCCAAAGTAAACTCATTTTATGGTCCAATTAAGAAGTACAGCATTCTAGATTCCCTTCTTTGAGATACATAATACTCTTCTGTATTTAAAAACTCTGGAAAGTCCCAAAGTAAAATAAACCAACAATAAACATTACCTATCAGCTTCTTAAATTTTTCTGACTTTATCCACGTTCTCCCTCACACTAGCCTCCCTCTCTGGTACTTCATGGAGATTCCTGTTCTCTAAACCTGGCTCTGGCCCAATCTATGTTGAACATCTTAGGTGATCAAGAGTTGCAAAGATGCACTAGTAACTTCACCATAGACCATTATAGCCCATGAATTCTGCCTCCATGGTGCGTCCCTCTAATAAGTATAAAAATCATTTAACTATCATTTTAAAATGGCCATTGATTTCCTCCAGCTTTTAAAATGACTATCTTATTCGATTTTTTCATCAATCTTCTTCTGTTGAAAAAGAAACAATGCTGTCTTAAGATATGTCTACATCCTAAAATCAAATAATCAACAGTTGAGGGAAGGGGAGATTCTTAAAATTAATGCTTAATTTGAAAGTCATCTAGAGTACAGAAACTATCTATCATTTCAATCAGGTTCAAGCTGATTGGTGCTTTTCCAGTAATTTCTTACATTGAGCTAAACTTTTTCTTCCTTGTCTTTTTTTGTACAAAGCTGAAATATATTTATGGAAATGTTTCAAGCTAGGAAGACTGTAAATCCAGAAGGATGTCTAGTTATATCATATTTGCATTTATTCCCCTACCTATTCAGCTTTAATCACCCATTGCATCATTTTTGTCTATCATTTTTGTTTCTTTTTTTTTAGTTGGAGTCTCACTCTGTCACTCAGACTGGAGTGCAGTGACTGCTCCCGGCCACCGCAGCCTCGAACTGCTGGGCTCCGGCAATCCTTCCACCTCAGCCTTCCAAGTAGCTGGAACTACAGGCACACACAATCACGCCTGGCTAAGTTTTGATTTATTGTAGAGATGAGGTCTTGCCAAGTTGCCTAGGTGGGTCTCCAACCCGTGGGCTCAGGCAATCCACTCACCTCAGCCTCCCAAAGTGCTGGGATTACAGGCTGAGCCACCGAGCCCGGCTCATTTTTGTTTCCTGATGTAGTATTTGTTTGGGGTGGTGAGGCAAGTGTTAAAAATTATAAATCCCAGTGTTTCAGTGATAAAGTGCAACAGTAGAAATGGAGAAAGAAAGAACATTTTCTATGCCCATCTTTCAGGCATTTGATATACGTTTTAGCATTTAACACCCTCAATAATCCCATGAAATGAATGTTACCATTTTCACGATGTAGATGAGGATTTATGCTCAAGGAATTATTTTAAAGATCAATAATTATGTTCTCTAAATTTCCTCACAATATCAATAAACTACATAATGGTTTGATGAAGACACAATATTTGGATATTAAGTAATTGATATAAATAAAATCATTATTTATTTAGAGATAGATCACTTGGTTAGTTTTTGTATGATTTGGATCTTTCCTTTTACTATTTATTTTATATATTTACATATAATACATTATATATATTTACTTTATATTTCAAATTTGAAATAGCAACTATTTCTATTATCTGAATCATGATTACGATAATCACTTACGTATTCCTCATTCAGGACTGATGGGTAATTTTGGTAAAGAAGTCCCACCACCCAGATTGAGAAGAAAGTCGGATAATTTCCTTCTAACTGTTCCATTTGTTTAAGTAGAGCATTGGCTTTCTCTCAAAAAAAAAAGCAGCAACATAATCCCAGACAGTCATTCTTTGTGCACAGTGAAGAATGATCTAGTGCTAAGCAGTGCTGGGTATAAGATGAGTTATTTACAGATACTCATGCCAGTCCCCTAAGTAACTTGATCAATACTATGCAGTATGATACAATACAATTCCAACCAGAAACAAACAAATAAATTGTTGTTGAAATCAGAGTTTGCTAAACTCTTGCCAACTAGTTAATTGCGTTTAAATGTTCAACACTTAAACTCTCACACAGATTTACAGGCTCACATAAGCAAATGTAAACTTTCTAGTTCTAAGTTCACTGTTGAGTAAGGCATAAGCAAATGTAAACTTTGTAGTTCTAAATTCACTGGTGAGTAAGGCACTGCTAAAAGTAAATTACCAGTAGTCCTGTCAGTAAAGTCAATTTTCAGACACCCTATGGTATATGTCACCAAAATTAATAGCAATTGTAGCAATTGAACACGGTTTGCTTTGCAGTGATCTTTAAGGGATTGTTCCAATAAAGCTCTTATTTTTTAATGAATTAGAATTGGTGTGTTTCTTTACTAACATTTTAGTAATCTGCTCTTCCATTTATCAAAGGAAGTAATTTAAAACTAATTGTCAACTGCATCTTGAGCAAAAGAAGTAAACACAAATTTTCTGCTTGTCTGAGAGGTTTTTCTTTGAATGAGACCACTAAATAGAAAGCATCTATTCTCCATGTAGACCACAGATATGATATGCCTCTTTTCTGAAAAGAGAAAGATGCAAATAAATGGAAACTGACTTTATACAGGCAAAAAAAAAAAAAGGCAATGAATAGGTATTTCGCTATCTTATATAATTGTTATTTCTTCAAACATATATAACCAGATTTTACATCAAATCTAAAACCTATGTAGCTTTATGAGGTATATCACTAAGACCCTTGAATTATTGAGAGGTAATTATATGGCAGAAAACAGGACTAAATACTTTACATACACCAAAAGCTTCAAGCAATTTTGGATGATGCCTATGCGGAAGTTGGGCTAACCCTACTTTACAGATTATTGAAATTAAACTTTCAAGGCTTAGTAATCTGCCCACCTTCACACTGTTTAAGAATGACTGGTCCAAAGACAATCAGCTAAAACCACTGAAATGAACTTCTGCACTCTATTGCTTTTGTGATTCTCCTAATTATGAAGCGTAAAATATCTGCATAACTGGCAGTACTACTTTGCCTGCTGCTGTGTAAAGTAGACTCAGCTTACTAAAGAAACAGTGTGACTACAGCTGTATGAGAGGCTGGATGCTTTAGAAATACCCAGCCACCTGGAAAACCATAACAAATATGACTTGGTAATCAGCTCTTTCCCAAAGCTGCGATGTCTCGCATGTCAAAAGTGGTAAGCAGTTCCTGGAGCTCTGACAAAATTACACCCAAATGAAATTTCTTCCTCACCAGGGACTCTCCAGAGCCATGAATTGCACTGGTACAGCATTTACAAACCCCACTCCTGAATGAATAGAGATTTTTTCCCCCTTTCTAAACAACCATCAGTAAATAAATCCATAGACTTGCCTAAGGGGAGTAATGTGAATGCAGTCCTTGCAGCAAATACCACAGTAAGGATAGTAATTATTGAAAAAAAAAATTGACCTGATACTTTCACCCAAGAAATCAAACACTGGACCAGCCTAAATCTGGGGATGGAAATATTGCTGTAGGTTAATGTGTATGTAGAAATGAATTTCCTTCAGCTCCCCTTTGAGTTTCCTGCCACTGTATTGAGTAGACTCCTCCAGGGAGTGGAGAATCACTTCTAAACCCCCTGTATGTCATTTCTCTGCATGGTTCTTGGGCACGCACCAAAGTGTTGCAGGTGCCAGCTGTGCCCAAGACTGCAGGATGCCGACCAGCAATTCTTTCCTCTCGCTGCAGAATAAACCTGAATTGAGCAGTGGTTCAAGGAAGGAAAAAGGAAAATGCTTGCCTTCCCTTTGGGTTCTTTAGCTGTGGTCACAGACTTCAAAAGTAACAACATGAGAAAATCAAGCTGAATTATACTAGAATCTATGTAGTTTTTCACCCTACGTTTAATTTAGTCAGCTGGCTCGGTAAATGATATACACACCCATCAATTAAGTACCCACTCCATGGTGTACAAACTCCGGTTAAATTAACTACAGTTGATCTTGTAATCACTTTTCTTAAAATATTTTCCTTTACGTTGAAGTCTGACTTCTTTAGCATGTAATTCTAGATCTTTTATTATCCCAATTTTTTCACACAAATGCTTTATTTTTTTCTTGTTTCTCTGCACTGAATGTGTCTCCCACACAATCCTGTCTGCCTCTCAAACCACGTAGAACCTTTCCTATTTCTTCTCTAAATCTTTTCTTACACTTCACTGCCTCCTCCACTCCCTCTCTCTTCTAAAATGAATGACTTTCTTAGCCTTCTTGTGTCCCCATAGCTCTGTGTTCCTAAATTCAGCACATAATCTGACTTTTTCTGATAAATTTGATTCCATTTCTTCTAGAAGTACAGTATCAGAGTCTTGTTCATCACTGTGCCCCAGTGTTGAGGAAATCACTGAGTGAATATGCTTTTATATTTGTCTATCAATTAAGTAAATGAAACATAGCAGGAGTCCAGTAAATATTTTTGGAATAAACAAATGAGTGAACCACTGATTCTATAACATATATTTTTAAGTTCAAATAATATCTTTACTTTATGTCGTAATTATTAAGATGCAAACTAAAGGCAAAATTGTATATTTGGTTCGTAATCAGTCCTTTTCCTTAGGATCCATTACCCTTATCAAGTAGGAAAACTTCTCCAATTTTGAACAAATAAGTAAAATGCCTTTCATTTAAATGGAGCTTCTCTCTTGGGATTCTAGAAGTACAGCTTTGGAGATGGAATGTAATACCTCTTTCTGGTTCAAATTCATTTCACAATAATGAGAATAAATATTCAAATGTAAATATTGAAGAAGGAAGAATATTGACTACATTTAACTATAAAATTACTAGAGGGAAAAAAGATAAGGAAATTTCAAGGGCAAATAACTTCTTAAGAAGTTTATTTTCAAACTTGTGAGACATGTATTTGAAAATACAAATTTTTTTACATAAAATAAAATACATTTGACTAAGTGATCTAATCAAGATGGTTAGAATTTTTTTCACTTATGCTAAAAGTTGGAGGGGATAAATATATCACAACTGATGAAGTGTTTATACTTTTTGTAACTCATGAGAATCTATTGTACAAATTTCTCTACTTTTGTGTAGTTCAAACATTTCTGTAATAGCAAATTGAAGGAAAAAGTAATCTAGAATTAGATCTGTATATGAGGGTTTCTTATGGAAAAATATAATCTCAAAGTGTCTTTTGTCTATGAGTAAATATCTTCTTATCCTTCTTAATAATTTCTCATTCCTATTTATTGTCATTCTTTATGTTTGTTTCATTTTAAAGATTCATGTTGCAGTTATTAAATCGTGGTAAATTATGTCACTTAAAATAATATTAGAACAATAGTTAATAAAACAAAATTAAATATACCTAATAATGTCTAGAACATAGTAGGTTTTAAATAAATTATAGATGTTATTATTAACTTCAATAATAATTTTGAAGATTTTTAGGAGAGATAAGAATATGATCTCACCATAATAAAAATAGTTTTATTCATTAGGTTTCCAAAAGTAATGAGTGTCATGCTATAAAAGCACATATTAATTTGCCTTTAATGTGTCAATGGTTGAATTCTGATTACCTTAGCTTGTAACAAAAGCTAACTATGGAAGCCACCAAGTAATTATGATAATGTCCCTTAATATGAAAATAGCTAAAAATTCTGTGTCATTGACATGATGTTAAGAGCAGCCCACACTCCAGCCGCAAAAGTGAACAAAGCCAGAGGACCCTCATAAGGAAGAACAGAAGATTGCACAAGTAAAGCAAAGCAACCCCACCTTCCCTGAAAAACAGAATTAAAGAAGGGGAGGGAAAGGGGGAGACAGAAAAAAACCTACCCAAATAAAGAAAAACCAAAAGAAGAATATGGTTCTCTCCCAGACCCATGAGAGGGCAGACACTGAGAAAACTGACTTCAGAATGCAAACAGTGAAGAGCCCCCAGTATGACTGGTCTCAAACTACAAACCTGGATATCAAGACATTAATGGAGAGATTAAAAAGAATTGAGGAGAGACAAGAAGAAACTAGAAAGGAGTTGATAACTGAGATTACAGTAATAAAGAATACTGTGAATAAAATAAATAACAAACTGATAAGCATGGAAAGCAGAATTAGCCAAGCAGAAGAAAGAATCTCAGAGATTGAGGACCAAAATATAGAATTAACCCAAACTCTTAAATACACAGAAAACAAGCTCAAAAAGACAGAACAAAACCTTCAAGAGATGAGCGATTACTTCAAGAAAAATAACCTAAGAGTAATTGACCTTCCTGAAACAGAAAGAGAAACAGAAAACACCTTGGAACAAACATTCCATGAGATTATTGAAGAAAACTTCCCTTATCATTCAGTAACACAAAAATTCACACACAAGAGATTCAGCGAACTCCTGCAACACAGCAAATGAGAAGATCAACTCCCAGACATATAATAATTCACCTAAACAGTCGGTATAAAAGAAAAAATCCTAAAGGCAGCAAGAGAAAAAGGCCAGATCACCTACCATGAAAGACCAATTAGAATAGCAGCAGATTTATCTACAGAAACCGTGCAGGCTAGGAGAGCTTGGAGCCCTATCTTCAAAGTCCTAAAAGATAAACAATTTCAGCCAAGAATAACCTATCCAGCCAAGATAAGCTTCATCAGCGAGGGAGAATTAAAATCTTTCCCAGATATCCAATCCCTAAGGACTTATGCTTCCACCAGACACCTCTACAAGAAACACTTAAGAAAGTATTAAACACAGAAGAAAAGGAAAACAGAACAACAATGTTCTTCACAAGAGCACAGGAAAAAGAATAAAATACACATGAACCAACCCCCAAAACCAAAGGAAAGACAACAAACCAAGTGGAACAACAACAACAACTCTATAAGAATTCTATGATAGGGACCAACTCTCACATTTCAATAAGTAGCCTGAATGTGAATGGACTAAATGCACCACTGAAAAGACATAGAATGGCAAAATGGATAAAATATCACCAGGCAACAATATTCTGCCTTCAAGAGACCCATCTCACTAGAATGGACACACACAGACTCAAAGTAAGAAGATGAGAAATAAATTTTCAGGTGAATGGAACACAAAAGAAAGGAGGAGTCACAATCCTAATTTCAGACAAAATACCATTTAAGCTATCAAAAATTTAAAAAGATACAGAAGACCACTACATAATGATAAAAGGTTCACTCTATCAACAAGAAATATCTATCCTAAACAAATATGCACCCAACATAGGAGCACCAACTTTCATAAAGCAGCTTCTAGGAAAACTAAAGAAAGATATTGACTCTAACACCATCATAACTGGGGGCTTTAATACCCCACTCATAACCCTAGACAGATCATCAGGACAAAAAATCAGCAATGAGATCTGGAACCTCAATGTGACTCTTGACCAAATGGACTTAATTGATACCTACAGAACACTCCACCCAACGACCACAGAATATACATTCTACTCAGCACCGCATGGAACGTGCTCTAAGATCAACCACATACTTGGCCATAAATCAAGCATAAACAAATCTCAAAAGATCAAAATTTTGTCATGCACCTTCTCAGACCACAGTGGAATAAAAATAAACATCAACACCAACAAGCTTGCCTCCAAACCCACAAAGACATGGACACTAAACAGCATGATGCTAAACAACTTCTGGGTCAACAATTAAATCAAAACAGAGATTAAAAGATACCTGGAAACAAATGAAAATGAAGAGACATCTTACTAAATCTCTGGGACTCCATGAAAGTTGTAGTAAGAGGGGAATTCATATCCCTACAAAAGCACATGAAGAAAATGGAAGGATCACAAATCAACAGCCTAACAAGTCACCCTAGGAAGCTGGAAAAGCAAGACCACCAAAACCCCAACTGCAGCAGAAGAATCCAGATCACCAAAATAAAAGCCCTAATCTGGGACATAATAGACAAAAAGGTAATACAAAAAATCAATGAAACAAAAAGCTGGTTCTTTGAAAGGATAAACAAGATCGATGGTCCCCTAGCTAAACTGACCAAGGAAAAAAAGAGAAAACGCCTAAATAAATACAATCAGAAACCCCAAAGATGAAGTCACATTTGACCCCAAAGAAATACAAAAGATCATTACAGACTACTATGTACACTTGTATGAAAACAAACTGGAAAACCTTAAGGAAATGGAAGACTTTCTGATATCACACAACCTGCCTAGGTTGAAACAAGAAGAAATTGAGACTCTAAATAGACCAATAACAATCAAGGAAATTGACTATGTAATAATAAAACTTCCTACAAAAAGCAGCCCTGGACCAAATGACTTTGCAGCAGAATTCTATAAGACGTTTAAGGAGGAGCTGATATCAATCCTACTGAAAGTATTCCAGGCAATTAAGAAGATGGAACCCTTCCCAAATCATTCTATGAAGCTAACATCACATTGATACCCAAGCCAGGTAAAGATCCAACAAAGAAAGAGAACTACAGGCCAATATCTTGGTTGAACATAGATGCCAAAATTCTCAACAAGATCCTAGCAAACTGGATTCAACAATATGTCTCAAAAATCATCCATCAGGACCAAGTAGGCTTCATCCCTGGGATGCAAGGCTGGTTCAGTATTCGCAAGAAAATAAATGTAAGTAAATACATCAACAGACATCAGAACAAAAACCACATGATTATATTATATGCAGAAAAGCTTTTGATAAAATCCAGTACACCTTCCTGATAAAAACCCTTGAACATGTTGGCATACATGAACATACCTTAAAATAGTAAAGGTCATCTACGAGAAATCCACATCTAGCATACTCCTAAACAGACAAAAATTGGAACCATTTCCCCTGAAAACTGGAACAAGACAAGGATGCCCACTCTCTCCCCTCCCATTCAATATAGTATTGGAAGACCTAACTAGAGCAATCAGAAGAGAAGGCGATCATGGGTATCCAAATAGGAAAAGAGGAAGTCAAGTTATCCCTCTTTGCTGATGACATGATTGTGTACCTTGAAAACCCAAGATAATCTGTCAAAAGCCTCCTTATACTGATAAAGGATTTTGGCAAAGTCTCAGGGTATAAAATAAATGTGCAAAAGACAATCGCATTTCTTTACACCAATAATAAACAAAAACTCAAATAAAAAACACAATCCCATTTACAATAGCCACAAAAATAATGAAATACCTTGGCATCTTCCTAACCAGAGATGTCAAAGACCTTTACAATGAAAACTACAAAACACTGCTCAAAGAAATCAAGGATGACACAAACAAGTAGAAAAATATCCCATGCTCATGGATTGGAAGAATCAACATTATACAGATGTCCATTCTACCTAAGGCAATCTAGATTTAATGCAATACCCATCAAATTACCAGCAACATTCTTCTCAGACCTAGAAAAAACAATACAGGAATTCATATGGAAACACAAAGGACCAAGAATAGCCAAAACAATCCTCAGCAAAAAAAAAAAAAAAAAAAAGCAGAAGGTATCACACTACCAGACTTCAAACTTTACTATAAAGCTACAATAATCAAAACAGCTTGGTATTGGTACAGGAACAGGCAGATAGACCAATGGAATAGAATTGAGATTCCAGAAGCAAAACCTCAATTTCTCAACCAACTCATCTTTGACAAAGACTCCACCACCCACCACTGGGAGGGGAGAACCTATTCAGTAAATGGTGCTGGGAAAACTGGCTGACCACATGCAGAAGACTCAAACAAGACCCCTATCTATCCCCATACACAAAAATTAACTCCAAATGGATCAGAGACCTAAATGTAAAACCTCAACCCATAAGAACCTTAGAAAATGAAGGACATACCGTCATGGAAATTGGAACTGGCATCCAATTCCTGAACAAAACCCGAAACCCACAGGCCATAAGAGATAAGATAGACAAGTGGGACCTCATTAAACTGACAAGCTTCTGCAAAGCCAAATAAACCATCAAGAGAGCAGGGAGACAGCCTACAGACTGGGAAAAAGTATTTGCCAACTCCAGGTCTAACAAAGGCTTAACATCTTGGATCTGCAAGGAACTCAAACATGCTGAAAAGAAAAAAACAAACAACCCCTTTATAAAATGGGCAAAAGATATGAACAGACACTTCTCAAAGGAAGACATCTGAGCAGCCAA